>NC_080732.1:11011774-11111774 GCF_019097595.1 Hemibagrus wyckioides | reverse complement strand
AAATTAAAGCATTTCTGATTATTTGTTACTGTATGAATAGTTTAGTACAGTAAATAAAGTGAAAAGTGAAAAGGCGTTATTCTATTTCCATAGTGGAATTCTGATTTATGTAAAATTACCTCCCTGTTGCTGTTTTTAGGTCAGTGTGTTACGAGTGACCATGTATGCTTTCTAAATGAGAATTGTTGCCAATGAATGGTGGAATAAGTTTATTCTGAGACATGTATGAAGTGTTTTGAGTGAGTCCAAGATCCATGTTGCTAATGTAAACTGCATTAAAGAAAAAAGAAGGTGGCTCTCAGTACTTGTCCCTTTAGAGGAAAAGGGGTACTGCAAATCAATACAGACTTCTTCTAACTAATCATCTGGTTGAGAGTAATCACTTCCTTGATGACACAGGACCCCAGCCACAGGACTCTCTGAATGATTTAATGAGGATAAAAATTATATAAGCTTCATAAGCGATGGCCTTTACAGGTTTAGACAGTGTAAAAAAAGCACTAGTATTATCATTAAATACCAGTTTTGATGAACAGTGCTTCCATTTTTCAGGCAGAACAGTTCCAGGGATTTGTAGTATCAGTACCAAAGCACACTGAAGCTATCCTGGTGGATTATGGTGGCCCAACACCTTACTAAGACGCTTTATGTTTTCCTTTAATTTGTCACCTGTCTGTATTTTCTATAAATCTCCCAGTGAGACTTGCCTATGCTTCGATACCCCTGTTTGGTCAGCGAGAGGAACTCCAATGGGCCGATGCAGGTGTAATGGGGGGTGGTGCTGCCTCACTCACACATGCTAAAGGAAATTAATGAACAGACACAAAGACCATCGTCCTGCAAATGCTAAATTAAGAGAGCTTTGAGGCCTCCTACTAAGTGAAACTGCAGTCTGCTAGTCATCATAAGTGGACATGAACTGATCCTGCACCATCATGTTTTCACAGTTTTTACCATTAACATACAGCATATTTCTATATTTGCAATGGAAATCAGTAAGAACTGTGATGGGAAGGCTTTGTGTAAAAGCATATGTTTAGCAGAAATCACTTAAAGTAGCAGACACTATCTTCATTTTCTCACTCTCGTGTCTGAAATGTGTCAGAGTCGACATAAACACTCCGACATCAAGACTCACCCTTTTTCCCCTATTATCCCCCTCTCCGTTTCTCACCCACCCTGTCTAGGTTTAGCTTCCATGCCCACACGGTGGATTTGGTATATCAGAGCTCTCTCCTGCGCACCCTGGAGGAGCTGCTGCTGGTGTTGTTGGGGCCCTTGACCTTGAATGCAGCTATGTTTCTGCTGCTTCTGATCAGATGGCTCTGTCAGCTAGTGTTTGGCTCAACTCCTTCCTTCCTGTCAAAGCTGATCATGGCTCTGGGAGTGTGGACAGTGCTTGACCCTCTGGCTGTCTTCACTGTAGACGCTGTCCTTGGGGTAAGTCACATAAAATCATACGAGCACTTTGGCACTGTAAATAGAAGTTTACAAAATTATTGTAGCAAAGTGACTTTAGAAATACAAAGTGAAACTAGTCTGAGGAGAGAGAGAGAGAGAGAGAGAGAGAGAAATGTAGCTTGATTAGAAGTTTATGATTATTCAATAAGTTCTAAGCTTCTGTGAACTGTTTGATTATACAGGAGTTATAGAACAGTGTTATTTGATTATATCCTTCATTTGCTGTACAGCAAAATTGTTGCAGGCATATTTTCATAATCTCTCATATTTTCAGTGTGGCTTACATAATTAACCCCCGCGACTGTGTCTGTGTGTGCAAACACACAGAAACTGCTGTGATCAACTGAAATACATTTGTTATTGTCAGCAGGAAGAGAACTAAGGAACTGCACTTTTATTACTTTATACCATTTCCAATTGTTTATAAAAATTTGTACTGACTAAACATCATCATTTATTACCCAGAATGAAACGTCATAAGGTTTCCAAGATGCTGTACTGAAATATATTCCAATAGCGTCTGGGATACACCTCCAAATTTCCTTTATTCCGTTAATAAATTCTAGACTGAAAGGTCCCTAGAGTTTATCATCACCGATAGAGTTTATCTATAGAGTGTGTGCTAACCTAACAACCCAAAGAAAGAGAAAAAAAAAAAGAAAAGATTTTCGATACACTGCTAATAATAGTAGTATCTGTGTGTGATGATGGTGCATAATTTTGAGCAGGTTTTGTGTTACTGCTAGAAAGGATCAGGAATTAGCTGGACTAGATGGACACAATTCCTCAACAGTTACCATACCACCTCTAAAAGGCAGACCTCTGGTTAATTATGCTGTTTCCACCACAGTGCCATCAGTGTGAAAGTAGTTAAATGTGTGGATGGTAAACCTTATTTTTAACTGAAGTGCTAATCGCACAATTTTCGCACTGCTTTTGCACTGTTGCAATACAATGCTTCCCCAATTAATGTCGCTTTTTAAATTAGCTGAAAATAGTGCAGCAGCAGTTGAACACACACACACATGCTGTCTTACTTTACTTCTTCTGTTTGCCATGAGTTCCCTGCCCTTAGAAATATATGTACAATTTCCTACATCCCACAAAGTTAATGTTAATGTTAAAACAGAAGTGTTGTGGACCTGTTCCATCATTATATATACTCTGTGTGTGTGTGTGTGTGTGTGTGCACCACTTCCAGCGTCTGTCTTACAGTGCAGAAAAGCCAGTGGCTGATGCCGCTAAGCTTTACTGGCATTTCCATCGTTTGGAGCAGTCAGGCACAGCCGGAATTCTCATCACCCTTTTCCTGTATATCGTCCTCTTTATTCTCTCCTTCACCATGCTCTACATGTACTTCCTCAGGTTAGCCTGAACCATATAATCCCAATTCTACATGGTTTGTATTTCCTCTGCTCTAACAGCTCCACAAGACTGTGATATCAGTGATAAACTTTTTATAATCTTTTTAATAGAGATGTGTCTGTATGCATACCCATATATAATATACTAATAGATTATATACATACATACAGTTCCTTGCAAAAGTATTTAGAGTCCTGTATACAGTCATATTACTGAATTGCACATGGTAAATTGAAATTTCCTTCTGTGTTCATATTTTATTTTTACACAGTGAAACTAATTACATTGGATTTATGTTGGAAAAGTTTTTTGTTTGAAATCTTATTTGCAAGTATTCAACCCCTCTCAGTGATGAAAGAAAATGCCCTAACGAGGACATATTTCCATTATCACTGGCATCCACCTAGGAATCATCAAAGTTTTTGTCATATTTTCGGGAAAGAAAAATTTTCTTTTAATGAGAGAAGCCACACAGAAGTCAATAATCACTTTGAAGGAGCTACAGAGTTCAGTGGCTGAGAGCAGAGTAATGATGCACTAGTCAACACTGCGTAACATTGACTAGTATCAGAGGGTGCCAAGAGTTTCCATTAGTTGAAAAGTTCCATCAAAGTGCATGTCTGGAGTGAACCAGCTGTGATGGAAAGGGTTTGTGGTCAGCTATGAAAAGTTAGAGCTTTTTCTAAAATTTAAAAGTGCAAAGCCAAAGGCGCAAACCTAAAACTTCTCATGCTGGTGGTGGCAGCATCATGCTGTAGGGATGCTTCTTATATGCATGGACTGGGCATCTTGTCAGAATTGAAAGAAGATTGGACAAAATGGAAAATGATCTACAATGGCAAGTCCTGAAATCAATCCTACTGAGAATCTGTGGTATTTGCATCTACAAGCATCAACCAGCCAACCTGAATAACCTAAAGCAAATCACCCAAGGACACTGAGGCAAATTTACTCCAACACTGTGTGCAAAGCTGGTGCATTTGTACTCTAAAAGAATTAAATCTGTTATTACAGAAAAAAATGGATGTACGAAATAATAAAGTGTGGGGGTTGAATACATACACAATCAATTTATTTGTATTTTTCATTAAAATATTCCCCAACATAAATTCAATGTCATCTAAAAATGATTGATTTGAGTTCAAATAAAATAACATTAAGTAATATGAGGGAATTGGTCATGGGACTGAATATGCAAGACATTGTTATGTATGTATAGTTTATAATCAGCCAATCATTTGGCAGCAGAGCGGTACATAAAATCATGCTGGATATGAGTAATGTCCACTTCAAGCATCAGAATGGGGAAAAATGTGTCTTAGTGTTTTTGACCATAGCAAAAAATGTTATTTAAACATTAATTTCATGTTATACATATTTAACGCACAAATTCTGTGTTTTCTGCTAGTAATTAACATACAGCTAGAATACACACCTCGGTGTGTAATCTGCATCGTTCCTGGAAACTGTGAACATGTCTGGCCCATATATTTTTTTTTTGTCATTTCCTGGTGACAGATTGTCAGCAGGGTAAAATTTTATATGATGAATTAATTCAGTATATTCTAGTAAAAAAAAAGAAATAAAGTTAATTTGGAAATTTATCTGGTAGGTAAAAGCAAAAATAACTTCCTCTCAACTTGAAATTCCTACTTTTCCACTCTTCTCAGCTACAAGTTTCTGCTCGGTTTAATGGAGTGACATAAAATCAACAAAGGCACAACATCAGAAGTACACAAAATCCCACTGCTTACCTTTAAACACGTTGCTGTTTATGTGTTGAATCCGAGAACGAGAAATGACATCATCCTGACCTGTGAACTGTGAGTGGATAGGATAGGTCAGACTTTCTGCAGATAGGATTGGTCAGACTTTCGGTAGGAGTGGTCAAGGTTGGTCAGATTGTCAGTGGGAGTGGATGGAATTGGTCAGAATTTTTGCAGAAGCAGACAGGAGTGATAAGATTTTCTGCAAGCAGGCTTGGTCAGACTTTCTGTGAGATCGGACATAATTGGTCACCTTTTTTACTGGCAGGATTGCTCAGATGTTCTGGGGGAGTGGACGAGAGTGGTCAGATTGTGCGGAAGTGAGATTCTAGTGCAGATGTGCCTCTAGGATAACATGTGGTTCATTAGACACACTTTCCTCTTCTCCTCTGACCTTTCTGGTGGATAACATTTCTGCCCATAATATGAAACACTGGCATCTTGTTCACAAAATGATAAGCATCATAAATAGGCTTTAATGGGACATTTTCTCTTGTGCTTTCATCTGGCAACCGGCTGCTGATATAATGCACTTTGATTTAATAGTCTCAAGTGATTGCTGATGAGCAAAGGACCAACATAAAAAATTAAATGGAGTTGATGAAATGAAATCCTGCTCTCTGGGGTTAGTTGGTGTGAGGGTGCCTGAGGGATATTGTAGTGGTTGAGTTGTCTGACCACAGTTGTCGGTAATGCGTTTCACACAGTCATTTTTCTTTTGTGTTTACTGTTGCTAGTAAATATTTGACTATATGCAGTAGTCTAAATAAAACTGAGTTGGATAATGCTTTAGGAACTGGCTTCATTTTCCAGTCCAAGGCATTAAACTGCACAAATCCTAGGTTGGTATTAATGTCACACTAAAGATTCTGTGCTGTGCCAGTGCAGTTTGTTGTATGCGTTAGTCTCATGTCTGTCTGTTATGTTTGTCATGTGCTGGGACAAAAGCATAGGCTCTAAATGTAAGCCTGCTCAGTACCCATCATGCTTTGTGGTTTAAGATGTTCCTATGGGCTGCCTGAAGAGAGACAATGACACACCAGCTGACCTATTTCTGTAATACCTCCTGAGGCTGCATGTATAGATAGCTGTTTTTTAATTACATTTACGCAGGCCCTGCATCACTCCCTGCAAAAAGGAAAAACAGAATATGTTCCATTAAGCACATTATTAAATTCAGTGTGATGTGTGATCCTGATGGCAACTAAATTCTGCATGGCTTCAATGTAAGGAGCAGATATATTAAAAAGCCTTATTGTGTGTTGGAGTGGAATAGGTTGGCCTTCCCCACAATGAACACATTTGTATTTATTTTACAGTATGATGTGTGGCCTCACTGTATTGTCTGGTGTCTTTCTGCTAGATGTTAGATATGAACAAAAAGATCACACTTGACAAACGTATCCTAAAATAGACCACTAGAGACCATGGGTGAAAAATAATTAAAATCAGGATGTTACATGATGAATCAGGAGAGTCGGCAAGTATGGGGGAAAAATGACCTTTATAAAAACACCATCTATTTCTGAACACTATATGTGAATAGACCAGGCATTGAAATTATGAAATAATATTGAAATAAATAGTGTGTTGAATAGGTCTTGTGCCCAGTCCAGTTTGAGACAATATGATACTTCAGTTCATTTATTTACATTTATTTGGCTATGATCATAACATTAATTGTTGCCTTTTTGTAAATCATTGCTAAAGATATCAGTCTGAAACATCTGAAAGAGTCTGATATTCACTCCATGCCATGAAAGCTTGGTCATGTCAGTGAACTGAATCTTGCTTTGTTTCAGTGCATGTGAGTTATTCAGATGAGTTGAGGTCATGTTTTACATATGATAGCCAACAGACATCACTCTCTGCTTTTTCCCATTGAGACAGTAAGCTCTTCTCTTGCATGAGTTAGTCTTTTTTGTCATGTGAGTTTTATTTGAGTTCCGATTACCCTTTAACTGAACCAAATCCCTTTGTTGGGGTCGAAGATCAGAGAGTTTTGAACAGAAGCCAAGTTGTTAGAAGAGAAGATGTCTGATGCACTGCCACCTCAAGACTCCAATCAATAGCCATTCCATCTTCCCCGTTTTACTCAAGCACTCCTTGTCAGACAAAGCATCCATCTTATCCCTGCAAACAGATCTTTGAGGCTGAGCTAAAGCTAAGATTTACTGTATGAAAGGGTGAAGATATTAGGCACACCTTAACAGACAAATTATTCCTTCTGTTTATCCAGGGAGACAACATAGCTCAATGAGATTCACGAAGTGTCAGAACTCATGCCAGGAGTCGTTCTATAAAACTGGGTGTGTACAGTGCATCTTGAGTTCATTTGTAAACCATATTTTGTTTGGAACTATTTATTTTGGAATTGCACTTCAGTGCCTGTCATTTTACATTCATTTTGAGTGGCATAGTGATTTACAATTTACTGCTAATTAATAAAACACTTTAGCTGAGCTATTGTGCTTGGCTGTCCTGCAATGTGAGCGGTCATGTGCTACAGTTTATCACAATGCTATTCTTGTCCTGCTATTCAGTCTTCAGTTAAAGGCACTTTGTTGGATATAAACAAAAATAAATAGGCTCTCAAAACATCTCTGACTTGTCAAGGCATAGACTCCATGGACCTCTGAAAGTGTACTGTTGTTTCTGCCACCAAGACATTAGCAGAAGATCCTTTGAGTTCTATAAGTTGTGAAATGGGCCTGAATTTTGATGGAAAATTCAAAATTGAATCAAATTGCTGACAAAGATAACTCTGACTTTGATAGAAAGGTATCAGAACACACAAAATGCTGTAGATCCCTGTCTACTGCCGAAAACACTTACAATGGGCACATGAGCATCAGAACTGGACCATGTAGCAATGGAAAAAGGTGTACTGGTCTGGTGTACTGGTATATATATATATATATATATATATATATATATATATATATATATATATACTTGTCTGTTAACATGATGTAAAAGACAAAACAAAATATTCATCAGATAAGGTATCTTTATCATACAATAAAGATAACTAGACAAATGAGAGTACTCCTAGTCATATGTTAATCAAATATCACAATTGTCTGATCGCTGTGACTTTAACTGTGGCATGGTTGTTGGTACCATAAATTGCTGATCTCTTGAGATTTTTTCATATAGCAGTGGCAAGAGTTTACACAGAATGGAGTGACAAATAAAGTGAGTGAGTGACAGTTATTTGGGTGGAAGAGAGATTGTTAAGAGAGGTCAGAGGAAAATGGCTAGATTGGTTTGAGCTGCCAGGACGCCATTTATCAACTGTCCAGTTTCTGTATGTCTGTACCTATCATAGCCTCAGATTCTTGTTCTTGGCTGATAGGAGTGGAACCTGATGTGGTCGTCTGCTGTTGTAGTTCATCCACTTCAAGGTTTGACGTGTTGTGTGTTCAGAGATGGATTTTAACTCATCACAGTTTTAAAGAGTGCCTATTTGAGTTAATACAGACATTCTGGCAGCTCAGAGCAGTCTGGTCATTCTCCTCTGATCTCTCCCATTAACTCTGTGTTTCAGCATGCAGACACTCTGCTCACAGGATGTAGTTTCTTTTTCAGACCATTCTTTGTAAATTTAGTTTTTTTTTGAAAATCCCAGGTCAGCAGTTTCTGAAATACACAAACCAGCCCATCTGGCACCAACATCTATGCCATGGTTAAAGTCAAAGAGATCACACTTTTTCCCCATTCTGATATTTGATGTGATGCTCTGGACCTGTTTCTGCATGAGTTTTTGCATTGTGCTGCTGCCGCATGATTGACTGACTGAATAACAGGAAATAGTTAAATAATAAATGGTTATTAAAAAAAAGTGCCTGGGCTAAAAAAAAATTAAAACATCTAAGCTGATGAGAGTTATATGGATGTATTTGATTTATACTCTTGTGTGGGATTTCTTCTTTTTTTCCAGGTTCCATAATGACGGCAGAATTCTGGATGTGTACCTTCGTCTCCACAGTCCAGAGAGAGCTTTTTTTATCCCAGATGATTTTGAAGTTTCCAATCAGGAGCTTAGTTACATTGTAAAAAAGGCGGAGGAATGGAGAGGTTTCAACGGCGAGAGACGTAAGGTTTGTGCATATCGTTTGCTTTAATGTATTGGTCTAGTTGTCTTGTGTTAACCACCATTTTAACCATCAGAAAGACTGCCAAATGTCTCAGAGCTTTTCTCAAGCCCAAAAGCTTAGCTGGATTAATGTGTGATTTAAAAAAAGGCTTAATATTAATCCATTCGATTGCCTCTGCTAAATTGCCCAACTGCTGGCTGATAGTTCATGTCATGGCTGCTAGACTATGTGAAGAAGAAAAGGCATTTTTAAAAATGTACTTTTTCTTGTAAATGATTTTTAACACAGTTCTGATTCTGGGTATTTAAAGTGAGTCTATCAAAGCTTAATGGCATTTTAACACGCTCTAATGGTTTCCTGTAACATCGCAAAGGACTGCTTATGAACAGGAATGATAATTGAAAAAAACTGATGAAATCAGGAATTAGGATGATTGATAATTCATGCATGGATTTTGAAGATACAGTAATGTAAATGATTAGAGTTCTTTAGTTACATTTCAGAAAGCTACAAATTCATCTCAGAGGTCTTTAGTTTCATGTTAATTAATTGGAGATAATTACCCAAACTGGATCTCAGTTAGCAATTGTTTGATCAGACCACAGAAACCAGGTTCTCATGTTTTACTCTATCTTTTTCTGAAGAAAGACTCTTTCAACAAATACTTGCCTTTAGACTAATCTTTAACACATAATCCAGTATATTTACTCATTTGGCTGATGCTTTTGAGCTGCAGGTTAAGGTTAAAGGGTTCCGTCTTGAGTAAATTATTGTAAAATTCACATCCCTTTTTTTGTTAAGTGCACATAATAATACACACTCCTTGCTGTCAGTTCAACATCTTTGTTTTGCTGTTAGCTTCTTGATTTCTTCCATCTTTTTACTCTCTGACCTTCAGGGCTTAGTAAGTGGCATACAGGGTAAGACCTCGCTAGCTTTGTGTGTCTGGAGAACAGTGGAATGCATTTGCAATGATTCTCATTTAGGCAATGACTTTTCACCATCTCCTCTCCTCATCCCAACCTTCAGTCGCTGTACAGTTCTGTTCCAGAATTACAGCAATCACTGCTTTCCTAATATTGCCCCTAATTCCCCCTTATTGAACTGATAAAATGATAACACATTAAAGCCCTTTGCCAGCATGATGAAAATTTAGGGTTATTGCATTTCACCATTTTTAACATTATCCAGCTAGGCAATTTTTCATTTAAATAAGACGGCCTGGGCCATTATTTTATAATTATTATAGCAAGTTCTCCCTGCAAAAAAGGGTGACTTTCCCAACTCTCCAAATACATATCCCTATTAAACTAATTTGCCTACATGCAAATTTTGTCATTTATATCTCATTAACTATTTATCATCACCATATCAAAGAAACGTATGCAGATAGGGAAAGGAGCATTGAGACAAATCTGAAACTAATATTTTGCAACTCTAATGATTTTTGCATCTTTAATTAGATAGGAGAAGGTTGATATGATTAGGTCAGGATGCAGTGGTTTTCATTAAAAATACATTTCCAAAACTGTATTCCAAATGTGCCGTAGCAATTAAATAGTGAATCCAGCATGTTTCTTATTATGAACCCAATTAATATAGGAGAGGCACAATTTTAATAACAAGAGGCCATGAGGCTTTCATTAGCAAAGACAAGAAGAAGGAGAAACTGAACAAATGGTACGCTTCTAAGTATAGAGAAACAGAGCTATAGGAAGTTTATAAAGTTCACTTCATTTTATGGTGAATATTTTAGCATGCTTTAGCCCTATACCCTGTGTTTATTGTGATTACTGTTTTAGATCATTGAGAATTAAGAATTTTCCATTCATAAAGATGATCATCAGAGAAATAAAAATTGTTATCATTATATCAGAAAATGATTGTGTCAAGAAAAAAGACATTAAATGACATATTTTATATATGGCATTTTATATTTTCTATATATTTATATATACAGTGATTACTGTAAAAAACATACACACAGATAAAGAAAGAAGAGAAACTACTTACTTTCCTCTAGAACAACATTTTAATTTCAGTATTTACTCTTACAAATGTAAGGTATAAAGGTTTACTTTATCATCTGTCTACCCACTTTATCACTATTTGTCATTCAGCAATTGGAAAACCTTTAACATAAAATTCACATTCGGTTCTTTAACTAATTAAGGTACAGTTTATATGATTATTGTGGTCTTCAAGTTCAACAAACAAACAAACAAACAAACAAATACCTATAGGACATAATAGGTATTCAACAGCATGATACTGTAAGAGTTTTATGCTCTTCACCTCAAAATCCCTGAATTGATGAATTGTCATCAGAGCTACACCTCAAATTTTAAAAAGGTGACTCAAAAATGTTTTTCCTGATTTAAACCAAGATATTTAGTCCAGAACTGAGTGTCAGCCTGTGTCAGGAGCTACAGACTCGTGAAAAGATACTGAGCAAACATATATCCAAATCTCACCATAGCATGATTATAGGAGCACGATATCTGCTATTAAACGACCAAAGTTAGTTAGTTATATTAAAGTTATAGTCTAAACTAGCTCGGGCATCCACATGTACAAACCTAAACAGAATAAGTAAGATTAAAATGTTCTGTATGATGAAGTAATTCAAAATCCATCTTTAGGCATTTTTAAAGTTGTTAGACATTGAAGCTAGGAGGCTCAGTACTGTTATTCTCTCCATGAGAGCCTCTACAAAATTATATGACTCTGTTAAAGAACACTGATGCACTGACCCGTTAAATGATGACTTGTTAGAGAATGAAGTAAAGGAGTCAGATTGCATTCCTGCAGGACTCCTGCACTACATCATTTAGCTTTGTTAATTTGTACACACCTAACACAACTGATTTAACACAGTTGACGCTGATTAGTTGATGAATTGAACCAAATGTTATCGTTAAGAAAATTATTTTATTTTCCTGGGTTTTTTTTTTATTTTATTTTATTATACAATACAAAAATGTCAAATTGTTTGAAATTCTAAATAGCACTTTATTTAAAAGAATGGTATTTCTAACACAACTTGCCTCAAGGAAGGTCTCAGGTCTTTCAAATTAATAAATAAATACATTACCAGTATAGTTCAAAGATAAATTTGTATTTTATGGAAAAAATATATATTATTTGAGCTGAGCTTGGCTGCTTCTATTCAGAAACTGAGCTGCTGGCACTCACGGTTAAAGATTCACTACATGACAGATGCATACAGCTGAGTACTTTTGCAGTAGAAATAATTAAACCATAAGTCAGCGTGATTACATTGCTACATTTACATATATGGAGAAAACTGATGCTGCCATTCCTTAGTAAAATGCTATTTCTCCACAAAAGATACAAATAGATCTTAATCGAATCCTTTATGATGGTTTGAGTGTGGTTCACTGGTTTTACGGTTATGCAGTATTATAACAACAAATAGTAATATACTAACAAAAGCACACAATGTCTCTGGTGTCTCTTTCTCTTCTACAGTGCAACAAAAAGAAATTAAAAGATTTAAGTTACGCTCTTTAACCACCTGGCAACATACACTGCCATTTTAATTCAGTATTTATATTGTACAATATACAACAAACAAGATGCTTAAAGACCTAACAGTAGTAAAGTGTTAATGCTAGTATGTTTCCCATGAGCATTAAAACAATAAAACAAGATCCACATTCAATAACATATCCACAAATGGCCTGGTGTTATTATCATCAAACCTGTAATTTTCAGCAGCTGATCATAAAACATAATCCGATTTTTTTACTCTTTAATTAACTTTATATTATGGCTTATATTCTTTCAGGCCATGTGATGATCATTATTGCTGCTGTTTAAGATATTACACTCTGCTATTAACATTTGAGTACTGAATATTATAACATAAATGCCACTAGGTTTAGCAGTTGTGCACATTATTTTTGTGCTTATTTAATATTCAGTATAAATTGCGACAATTTCCAACTTCAAAACTGTGCAGCAGAGCTTCCACTGATGGAAGTTATCTGTCTATGTGAAGTAGACAACTCACCCTTTATTTAATCTTCTTTTCAGTTTTTGTGTGCTGCATTGTAAAGCAACTGCATGGAGCTGAGAGAGATAGAAAATGAAGTGGTGCCTAAAATCATAGCGTGTGTGTAATGAGGGCATTAATTATGTATAGCCATTGGTGCAGATGGACCTCATTAATTGTCTGCTGTCGCCTTCTTGATTACTGTACCTGGGAGGGAGGTACTAATGCCTGCCGCGTTTTAGCAGGTAATGCAAACTGTTTTGTCACCGAGTGTCTGACAGTGACGGAGCAGCCGTGTGCCAGAACTCTAATCTTCGCCATAATTCTCCAGAAACTTCATGGTGACATTGATTTTGCTAATGGCCGCTGATAGCCCCCGAGATGTTTTCGCAACTAAAATTGCATCAAGATTCTAACAAAGCCACAGCGTTTGTCTCCCCGTCTCTCCTTAATGTGTTTCCACAGGCAGAATTTAGGGAACACCGAAGGTGCTTTGCAAAACAACGGATTGGTGGGTGTGTTGGGGGGCTGTCATGAGAGGCAGACTGCAGAATTGAGGCCTAATGATGAGCAGACTGTGTTGGTTTTTCTTTATCTCCTCTCTCTCTCTCTCTCTCTCTCTCTCTCTCATATATTATTAAGTGAATGATAGGCAAGACCTCTACTGTGATCTGTGGCCTCAATCTTAGACTCAGTGCACAGTTAATAACAGCATAAACCGTTGCTTTTACAACTTGTTACGTTGCATCTCTCTGTATTAGCCTACAGACATTGTTATGAAATTCTGAGTCTGACCGATGTGTGTGCAGCCACAACATTCTACATCATGCTCTTCTACTGACGCCCACATTCATTAAATATCAGCAACAAATACTGTAACATGAGAAAGAAGTCCATTAAGCTCATGAGTCAATTAGCCGTAGAATTTGTTCACTAATTCTCACCTGCTGACTAGCAGCCCGTGACCGACGGCTCCGGCTCCGCTGTGAGCCAGCAGAGGAAGCGGGTCTCCCTGAAAACAAACCCCAAACAGGAACAAAAACATGACAATATGACATGAGGGAGGGGTTGACCTGATACTGCTGGGGTCATGATGAGGCACCTGCACCCCTCTGCAAGCACACCAACATCCTTTTTACAAAGCTGTTTGCTTGCATTATGTCTGAGAGCTGCTTCTTCAATTACAGGATGCTATTAGTGGACAGTGCTGTGCATGGGCTGGCAGGCCTGAGGCTACAGAGCCCTCACACACACATCACAATATGAGATGTGACTAGGCAAGGGGTGGGCCTGCCGTGGAGAAAAGGTCAACAGCTTTTGCTGGGCAGCAATGTGTGAAAGTTGTGCAGCCACACAATGGTCCAGGAAGTAGGGAGGAGTGAGGTAGAGGAAGAATTTCCCTACATATGCATATACATACTACAGACATTCTATATTCAATATGTATGTCCTTAAACAGGTTGTTATGAGTATTGAAAATTTTGAGTTTTTTTTCTCTTTACACAATAATGTTTACACTCTATTCAGAATAGTGCAATAATTAATAAATAAATAAATAAATAAATAAATAAACAGTGAGCAGTTCTGTGGATGGAAACACCTTGTCCTAGCTTACAGGAAGGTAACAATGACTCAAATAACTACCATGGTGAACAGAAAAGTATCTTGGAACACACAACACAATAAACTTTAAGGCAGATAGCAGCAGAAGACTAGAAGACAATGGACACAGACTCATCCAAAAAGATGATGATTGTGGAAAAAAAACAGGTGATGTTATATGTATATGGATTTTATATATGCAACAATTGTGGTTGTAGAAAAAGATTTAAAAAAAAGAGGCATTTTATTTTATTTTTATTTTTATTTTATTTATTTTTAAGTTATTTATCAGCTGTTCATCCAAAATTCTTCTATATTGAACAATATACCTCTGAAAAGCCTCTTTTCTAAAATATAGTCCATGTGTGCTTAGATGACATAATGATTCATGGCAAAATATTGTTTTATGGGAATCTGTTGTTCACTGGGATCAGCTTTATTTTATCTTATCCGAGAATGGCCCATTTCTCTGCTAAGTCATTGTTCTTACCCTTCAGTGGAGGTACAATCACATCATTTCACACACTGGCTTAAATATTATACAAAAGTGAGATTGTGATTTAGGATTTTTCTTACTTTTTTGAGTAGTTTTGACTTGAATTTATCCATAAAATTTGACGTGTGACAGTAAAGCATTTTTCTAAACATGCTTTCAACAGATCAAGCTTAAGTGAAATCGACAAATGATAGTGTGGGACAAGGTCAAAAAGTACTAGTGGGTTTGGTTTTCGGGGTTAGTTGTTATTGTATTCAAGATTATCAGAAGTTTCACAATTTTACTTCACTGTGATAATGAGAAATATTTTCATTGCTTCTGATTTTATCATAGATCAAATGTATGTCAACAGAAAAAGAGGAATCTTTCATCTAACTAAACAGCTAGACTGACTGTTTCCACAAAATCTGGGAGATTCATTCAGCAGACACATCGGAGATGGGCTTTTCATTTCATTTCATCCTAATATGTTGCTCACCAAGTCAGCTGTCAAAACAAATGCAGCTGGAAGCTGCAAAATTAGGTCCACATGTTCAAACTCTCATAGATCCTGCACCCCTCCTCCTCTCATAATGTAGAACAGAGGGAACAAATTGAACTGTCGACAGATGAGGGAACATTCTCTAGAGATGTTCTGGATGAATGGAATTTTTAAGAAAGACTATCTATCTAAGTTAATATTAGACCAGCCTACTAGTGATATTGTTTACCATTATAGCATTATATCATATTCAGTGTTTTATTTCTACCCATATTTCTATCTCTCTGGGTTAGAGGTTTTTCTTCTTTAATAGATTTAGATTTAGATTTAAGTTTAAGAGCAGTATATAATACTTCAGAATTGTTCACTCTTAAGGACATTGTGCAGATGTTGTTTTCCCCTTTGGAATAAAATAGAACCTATTTAAAGTACATATCAGTAGAGAAATATTTTAGCCTTTAAAAATCCATTAACTAGTTATGTGAGGAAGAAAAATGTGCAAGTCTGTGTCAAAGTCTGATTTTAAGCCTGTTGAGTCATGGATAATAACACTGTGGCTTTATCTTCTGCTAAGGCTAACAAAATCACATTGAGAAAATAAATGAAGTTGTAGGAAATACTCTTTCTAATTATATATAATTAAATGCATGAGAAATAAAAAAGGACAAAATATGTTATGCATAGTTCATTTAATTGGGATAATGTTAAAAAGAAAATAAAGTACCAATAATTGTGAAATTATTTTTTTTACCATTTAGGACAATATTAAAAGTTAAAGGAAGATAATATAATTAAAACAAAAGCACCTCTCATGCATCATTTCTTTTTCTGCAGATATTATTAAAGAACAGACAAAATCAAACAAATTAGGACAAAATATACAAATGTCCTTCAATGTGAATTGTAAGATGCTAAACCCTGAGAACAAACAAAACTTAGAAAGTATTTTCCCAGGAACTCTTGGTCTGTGCAAGTAAGTGAAAGATCACCTTAAGGAATTGTTTATGGATTAAACACGCATTTTAAAGGTTTTATAAAAGCAGATTAGTGACAGGGAATTATGCAGATGCATCAGTTAGATAATCCTCAGAAGAGATGTTATCACCCGAAGTGTCTCACCTTGCCTTTTTTCCTTCTTTGTTCCAACTTTCTCAATTTTGAATCCAGTGTTATTCTCTTCTGAGTATTTTAAACAGCATATTTTAAATGTGCATATTTTTTCTTCTTATAATAAGAAGTACATTGAAAACAGCTAGGATTTTAGTGCAGAGAGACAGGGTTTGCACTTGGGTAAATGAGAGATGAATGGCCTTGCTGTACTGAAACATGCTGTTTTTCCATCAGTTGCCTGTCATGTCTGAGCATTTACCAGGTTAGAGTCAGCCTCTGCAGATCCAAATGGCAGATGAACAGCATTAATTGCATAAACTGGCTGCTCCCTCTTCCACAAGTCTACAATAATAGCCTATTTCTATTCTATTCTAATGGCTGGCAATGTGTGGGTTATCCATGCGTGGGACCGAGCTCTGATTAGCTGAGCCTTCTACATCTGCTGGTTTAGAATATGAATTAGAATTACAATGCATCTGCTCTGCTGCTTTACAATATGAACTCTCAGGCATGGAACTCTGCATTCACAGAAACGACATAAAAATTGCATTGCTATTATGTAAACATTATGGTTCAAATGTAGGCATTAATCAAACGAGACGGTTGTATTTGGAAACAGAACAACTGTATAGTGCATGCACACACAATTTACTGGTATGTTATTTATGGAGAATTGATAAGTGAATTTATTATGTTGCATTAATAAGAGACACATCAAATATGTTTCCCTGTCCACAGACAATACAGAAGAGAATGCATTTATCGCTTCACAGCTGGTTTGTTTGTGAGTTTGGGTCCTTGTGGGTTTTCTTACACCAGTTACTAACACCTCCCTAAACATGCTGTTAGTTATATTGGCTACTCTAAAAATAAACACTGATGTGTGATTGTGTGTGTGTTCACGGGGCTTTGCCATGGACTGGCCTCCCATCCATGATGCGTTTCTGCCCAGTGTCACAGATCCCCCTGAGCTCTGATCAGGATGAACAGGCTACTGAACATGAGTGACTGAATGTAAACAGAGAAACAAAATTGTAATGTGTCTTATTTATGGCTCAAGATATTTGCATGTGACTCAGCTGTGTTGAGTGAACAAGTATCGACACTGGGGTCTGGGAAACTGTTGTATTTGAAAGACTGTAAAAAGAAAGGTAGATTATGTGTTCCCAGATATGGTTATATTTAGGTGTGTGCTTACATATTATGCATAAGCATAGTCTATTTTTTTTAAATCCCACACTTTATGCATATTTCTATTTGTATCATTGGGTGTTTGTGGTGTAAGTCTCTCACTGGCACACATTGGCTTCTGTTGGTTCTGTCTGTCTGTCCATCATTCCTTTTAGATCGACCAATCCTCTCTTTGTGCTCTGTGCTCTATCATATCCAACTGTACCAGACTTGCCATGTGCCACTACCACATAAATAACCCAGGCTGTCCGCCACACACACTCACACACAGACTCATTCAAATGCACCTGTCACTGTGATAAAGCACTCGCCCGCAGGGAAGCATTGTTTACATTTTCACTCCACTCTTCGCAAAAGTGAGATTCTAATTATTTTTCCCCACTGTAAATTAAAGCCAAGCGGGACAGAACCAGGAGCCCAGAGGATCCAGCAGGTGCAACACTACACTCTCTTTATCACTCTCTCACTCTTTCCCTCCATCATTATCTGTATATCTGTCTATCTATTTATCCATCTGTATATGAAGTGTATATATTTATATGTAGTGTACCTCCAAGTACTGGTTGGATTGTGCTGACCACAGAGGTCAGCAGCTAGGAGGAGGGTGAGAATGTGAGGAAGGCAGAAGTGAAAAACTTCAGTTATATGCATATACATAGACACACATGCGTACACACAGTTGACTTTGCTGTTGTGCTCATTACATGCAAGTCTAGAGATATTCAGCCGAGTGGAATACATTATTCCTCACATTTCATACATAATAATGTGCCAAAATTGCATTGCATTATTTGTCATCCAGATGACTAGAGAGACAGAGATGGCGAGAGAGAGAAGGGAAAGATTTAATTAGCTCAACGAGTATGCAGATGGAAGGTAAAATTAGGCTAAAAAGGGAGCGCTGCAGATGAGTAGACTCAGTAATGATGGCACTATCTTATTTGGATCACTGAGAGCGAGATGATACAAAGCTTTGTTTAGACCCCTTTCTTTTCCTGAAGAATAGCCTTTATTTTTTCTTCTCTTTTCTTCTACTCACTTCGACTCACTTCAATTGTCAACAATTATTTTATACGTGGTGTTGATAAAAGTTGGGTTTAAAAGATAACAAACCAGTTTGTGGAAGCAGGACACCAGTGCTGTGCCAGTGATGTGTAGCATTTTCCTGGTTTGTGATCACAAAACCTTTATAGATTTATTATCATATCATATATATCTATCTATCAAATTTGCATGTTTCTGTCAACCTGCATTTTGGGAGTCATGTTAGTGTCTCTCTTTCTCTCTTGGTACTGCACAGCATATAGTATGAGCCACGCCATTCTCATATGACCCTCCCTCAGCACAACAGCAACTCTATTATGAAGCAGCTTTTCCTTGTATGACACTCTTTTAGCTTGTGCATTAAGAATGTATTGAATACAGGAGACACTTACACTTGAGTGCGACGCTTATCAAATTTCGTATATCCATTTTTACAAATCTGGAAACATGTAATCTCATTTGGCTGGGAGCAGGCGCAGGCTCATTTCGAGGAGAGTTGAGTGTCGGCTGCCGTTTTTATTTCCACTTCCTGGATCCCGGCCTGTCTGTGCATTTGCCGTAACATCTGTAAAATGCAGAATTTATGTCAGGGTTTGGAGACATGGTTTGATGTTTATAGTCCTCAAAGAAGCAGTTGCTGTCTCTGTTGATGCAAATAAAGGGACTGATATGGGGCTCTATCAGATCCTCATGTACAGACGTCCACAATAAATCCAGGCTAGATTGGTTAGAATTAGGTTAGCTCACTTGAATGCTATCTGCTTAATCCACAGATGGGCTCTCTGAGAACACCCAGGCTTTGAGTCTAAATCAGTCACTTAGTGCCAGCGCTGGGACAATGGCAGAGAAACCACTCTACCACATACAAACTCACACACACACACACACATACACACACACACCAAGATAGCACCTACTTTCTATCCTCCTTATATTTTAATAAAACATTCAATGAATGAATTTTGATGTGAAAAACCTGATCAAAATGGAACATTCTTATTATATCTTGATGTATTTATGTATGTAAGCATTTTAACCAAAATAATTAGACATGCAGATTAGCACTGAGCCAGACTCTATAGACTACCAGATTTTCTCATGATTACAGAGACTTGAGCAGATATTGCATAATGTACAACCTTGGAATTGGGATATTTTCATATTAAACTATGTACAGTAAAATACAATGTAGACAACACATGCGACACAGTCCACACAGGGTTCATCAGACACTTTAGGTTGTAAGTGATTGGGAAAGGGGAGTGTTTCTAATTTACTAGGTAATTTTCTACTGATTCCTTTTAGAATCTCCTCTGATGGTGCACAATGTGAGCATTCTCTCCGGGCTTTCTGTACTTATGAAGTGTCTAATTGCATTCTGTAATGACTCTTGTCCTCATAGCAACAGCAGCCTGTGTAGGCAACACCTTTAAGTAGCCGAAAAACTGATTTGAAATTAAGGTTTTGTCAGCCTGACCCTGCCCTTGTTTCCCTCAAAACACTTTGCTCCCGCTGTTTTGTTGTTGTTGTTGAACAGAGTCATAATTACTGGGCCAATTTGATGGGTCACCTTGAGTCTTATAGTTGATAAACTTGAAAAACTCCTGCATGTCCCCTTGATTAAGCTTATAGAAAAGGGCCATGAAAAGTAACAGAGAGAGAGAGAGAGTGAGAGAGAGAGAGGAAAACTGAATGAGGTAGAAGATGAAACAAGGAAGTGTGGTTTGAAAAAAAAGACAGAAATATTCATGCAGTAATTCAGGCCTGTCCAAGCCTGTTGGCTTCTTTCTCTATCATTAAGACAGATGCCCCTAAATCTGTTCCCCCTCTCGGAGGAGCTCTCTGTAACCTCTATCTATTCGTGCACTTCTGCTGGTTTCCTCACCAATCAACAACCAATCTATAATAAATGTCTTTGTGTTTGTGGTTAGTATTTGTGTGTTAGACCTGACACTATGTTGCATGTTCAGCTTGGTGAGAGACAGCTTGATCTTGTCACTCTGATGCCAAGACCTATGTGCCTTGCTACACACTTGGCTTGGCTTGTTCTGTGCACTAAGGTATTTAAACACTAACAGAAATCGAATCAGCCAAATTAGAGCTGTGCAAGCTGATACCTGCCCAAATGATAAAGTTCAGTTAAAATGGACATGAATATAAGCCCAACAGAAGCAAGTACAGCCATGGTAAATGGTAAGAGGTCACTAATTAACATGACCATACAATATGGAAATATTTTCGAAACTTTTAACTGGCTTCATAACATCTGATCTCATTTTACTTGGATCTCAGTAATCTTGTGCATGCAGATGACATGCATAGGTTTGAGATCAGTATTAATATAAGAAAACAGCATATCCTGTATTTCCTTTCTTATCCTATTAAGTATTTGGATTAAAATAACTTTTCTCGAGGCTGTGGGTGTGCTCTGTGCCATACCAGGGTCAGAATTGGTTGAGTAATCTGGCAACTTGATCCCCTACATTCCTGCCCCAGCGAGCTCAGATCATCAGTAAAGCTGAAGAAGAGTGGTTAAATTAAAGAGGATTACTGTCAACTGGTTTGGGATTTGATTCATCTCAAAAGTGCTGAACTGTTGTCAAGTAACGGACAGGTAATTGCATCAAAGTGAGCATTTGTGCAGGTATGTGGCACTAAAACCCTTCTCACCTCCACTCTTTGTTTGAATGTGTGCATAACTACCAGAATGTATGCAGTACAGAAACGTTTGCTCACTACTTAGTTTTTAATTTTCAGCTGGGCCAGATTTCCCGTAAGCACCTACCTACATGTAGACATAACATTGTTGGGTGGAGGAGTTGATGGTGATGACCTCTTTCTCCTCCTGCCATCTTCTGTCTCTCCTTGCCGACTTTTCATTTAGCTAATCTTGTGCTGTTTGATCATGGCTGTGTTTTTGAGTAGGTTCTAATGGGGGGATGGGGGATTGTCTCACTAGGTGGCAGTCTATGATTACATCTGGTCTCAGGAGGTGTCTGGAGGGTGCGAATCCCCTGGGGCTGTAGTCACTGAAGTGGGTGAGACGAGCAGCCATGTGTCCATCTATACGCTGTACCTGAGCGGCCTGCGTCAACGCTACAGACACTTCCTCAGGCAGCCCAGTGGAGCCATCGTTGAGGTGGGGCGTGTTTCCCTCTCAAACACTCTTGCTTATTCCCTCTCAGAAGCTCATATATAACTTTCCAATCACAATCATGGAATAATTTACAAATCAGATCTTCCCTAATCTATGCAGCTACTTACCGAGGGGTGTTGGTAGTTTTGGGAAACAAAAAATATGTTTTGGGAATCCCAATTTTGGTAACTTTAGATTTTGGTCTTTACACTCCTTTTAATGTGTGAACTAAAGAAAGAAGTAATGAATGGTTATTGATGAGAATGGGCCAGGTTTTACCTTGTGTTATATTCACTAGAAGAAGAGAGA
The DNA here is from genome assembly GCF_019097595.1 of Hemibagrus wyckioides. Classification (NCBI taxonomy): domain Eukaryota; kingdom Metazoa; phylum Chordata; class Actinopteri; order Siluriformes; family Bagridae; genus Hemibagrus; species Hemibagrus wyckioides. Next base: position 11,089,695 of record NC_080732.1, on the reverse strand, counting down.
GATGGAAGACAGATACTCTAGGTCTGGACTATCTGGCCTGGGGCGGCGGCGTTGCTGGGATCAAAGAGAGCTAAAAGAAGTGCTAAGCATTATTGTATTCTTCACCTGCTGACCTGGCTCTAACTCCTGCTCTCTGGGTTTCAGCTAGCAGCTAAGGGGAAAGCACTGATGCGTTCCCCAGTGCTTGTATTCTTGGTATGTTTTTGCACGACGCTACACATTACTGCACCCAGTCGAGCAGCACTGAGCAGACTGCTGGCCAGATTGCTGTCTAATTAAATGTTCCGCAGATTCCACTTGGTAACAACTGCAAGCATATGAATTAACTCGCATCCCCCCAAGAACAACCTGGATCAGCCCAACAAAATTAATATTTTAAAACTTTCATGTCAAAAGCAGCAGATTAATGCCGCGTGTGTGTCAACAGCTTGCTCCCAGGGACTGCACTCGGCTAATGGCGGATCACAAGTCTGCTTTTGACGGATGAGAATGACGCCAACACGCGGCATATCTATCAGTCTCAGCGATGCTCCACAAATGCATAGAATACAAAGGAGTGTGAAGTGATCCTAAAAGAAAAAACAGGTTTAGTGTTCCAGGGAAGTCCTACAGGGCTTCACTTAACACATACACATCTGAATTGGTTGTTCTTTCCTGTGGACTGCTCAGAGATTCACACAGGATGTGTTGTATTGGTTGAAGTGCATGACATCACCCTGTCCTGTTTCTGCTAAAATACCTTGCCCATGCTAAATTAGTGCCTCCTAATTTCAGTCCAGAAGATCTTTGATTTTTTTTCTTCTCTAAGGTAGATGTAATGTAGCAGAGAAAACTTTAGATCATTTGGAGCAGTCGGTGTGAGAACTTCACCTGCAACTGTGTGAAGAATATAAAGCATGCCACTGGTCAGTCTTCACTCTGGCAAACTAGATCCAAACTGATCCAAACTGATATGCATAAATGAGCATGAAGATTTACCACAGAAGGTCAAACATTCAGAAAAACACTTGATTTGATGGTTTTATGTCTTGGTGGTACTTTATGTATCTCTGATAATAGTACTATTTACTATGAAAGTTACAATGATGCAGTTGGCAATGGTGCAATGATGCAGTTGTTCAACCTCTTATCCTGAGACATTAGTGTCTGATGGATCAATCTCATTTCAGTTATCATAATATTTGGAAGGCTGATTTTAAACACAGTGCAGTGGAAAACAAATTTCCTCACCATATGGCCTGAACATTTATTTGATGTAAACAGTCATTTAGTAATCGCAGCCTACCTTTATTACACCACTGTGATGTTAAACGCAAAGTTAGAAATTGCTTATGAAACCAAACCATTATTTAAACAGATGTTTACCAACTTCTGAATGGCTCCAAACTGCACATTATAACAGCTCCAACCTGAGTGCAACCATAACTACTCAGCTCCTGATTGAGCTCAGTGCAGCTTCATCTGTAGAAACAAGTTGCCGCTGGACATAAACGTGTGTGAATTCATTATGCTTTGCAGTAGAACGATAGAGGCTTTATGTGCGTCTGCGCATGTCTTTCCTCTCAGGCTACTGTTTAAGTGTCTGTGGCCTAAGAAAACGTTGCTGTGGCCCACTGTGTTGTGTCGTCTCTCCTGCCCATATGTCTAGTGGAGCATATGCGAAGCCTGGCATCACTTCTGTAAAATTTCCATTAAAAATGCACAACTAAAGCTCCAACAGCTTGAATATTACCTCCAAACAGATTATTAATGCCTTTGTGAGAAGAGAAAATGAAAAACAAAACCACACTGAACATCCAGTATGCACTAAGCACGGACACTTTTTCTTGGAACATTTAAGAGTTTATCTGTTTTTTTGTGTGACTGCCTACCACCAGTACACAGATCTGCAACTGAATTACTGGCACGCAATGATGAACATCGGTGCTATTGTTCGGGTTTAAAGAATTAGTCTAGATTTGAAAATTCATTGATAAGAAGCAAGATTTTTATTCACCAGGTATCTTAATCTACACAGCTTGATTTGACTAAATTCTGCTTGAAAAGTCTAAGGAGGCCACACAGGCTTATTGCATGGTGCACACTGACATATTACACTATCAAATCTCCCATTAATCGCTCTTTATCAGTGCCTCATGTTCATGACTCACCTTGTATGCAGCCATGTGAAACACTTCTTACCCCCGCATTGACTCAGATCAGTTCTCAGAATATGAAAAAGTTAACCTTTAAGAAAGAACCTTGCAGCTACTTTAATTGACAAGCTGCATCAATCCTCTCTCCTCCCTGGCCTGCTCTGATAATTACTCCTGCACGTGTTTGATTGCTGCTGTCGAGGGGGAGACTATGCTTCATTTGCTATGGGGTTGACGCATCACTTAAAAAATACAGGGGTGATTTATTCAGCTCACACCTTTTGTTAAATATTTTTATTTTATTCGTTTTTAAAATGTATTTTCTGTAAAATTATGTCTTTGGTTTGAGTGCATATGTGTGTGGGTATATATATATATATATATATATATATATGTGTGTGTGTGTGTGTGTGTGTGTGTGTGTGTTACACTGCAAGCTGGAAGGCATATCTCTTGTGTAGGGAGACCTTGGGTTTGTGAATGGTGTAATTATCTTGCAGGTTTGTGCTGGTCAAAACATGCTTTTAGTATATCACAGAAATATTTACAGACAGAATAAGATAAACTCCTCAAATATGTGCTGTTCTCTAGAACAGATTTGTTATTCACTACTGATATACTACTGTCACCCCCAAGATTATTGGCAGCGTTAATAAAGAAGGGTAAAAAAAAGTTGAAAAATGTCTTTGTGGGAGGGAGGTTGTACTTCATGCCAACATAACAACTGAGTGTTCTTCTGTAATGCTTGATGAGATCATTCCAAAATCTCTCCAAATTCCAAATTATGGACTCTCCTCTTCAGCTTATTCCAGACTTTCCATGGGTATAAGTCAGAGGACTGGTATGGCCATGACAAAAACTTTTTTGTTGTCATTTAACCATTTTAGAGCCACTGGCAATTGTATTTTTGGCTCTCTAAATATTCCAACAGTGAAAATAGGCATTTCTAGGCATGTACCTATGTTTATATCCTTTGCCTCACTTATAAGGGTCAACAAGCATTTGCTTGTTTTCATTGGTGTATTCTCTGATCTTCTCCATGTTGATGAATGAATAAGAGACTTGTTGTGTCGCTTTATATTAATACCAACTAACTCTCAAAAATATTGGCATCCTACTTATAATCAATGTCTATATTTTGTCAATGTTCAGACAACATATGTCAAACACTCACTAGGCTGGACTGTAACTTAGCTGTTGCAGTAAGACTGATATATAATAAATACTTGTATAGATTTTGGGGGTTGATTTATAGCATAGTGATAAAGAAAGTCAGTGTGTCTATAAGAATTTCTAGCCATGCCAATAATTGTGACACAAAGGATAAGTTAGATCATTTTTTTTTCAACCTAATCTGATTTTCAACCTCAATATCATGACCTTATATACGTTCACAATTATGTAGAGTGTCTCTGATTGACAGGAGAGGAAATCTTTTCTTCTCATGTTAAATTGATACCGATGTCTTCAAGTATGAAATATGATGTCTTCATATATGCATTTCTAATTTATCTTCTGGTTTTGTGATCCTGTCCATGATGTTCAGCTCATCGGGGATTTGGATGGTGCAGCTGCTCATCAGAATGTCCAGTATCAGAAGACAGGGCAGAGAGACATTGATAGGAGGATGAAGAATTCAACAAATGTACTCAGAGAGAGGAAGAGTAAGAATCCTGCATGGCGTAAGTGTTTGGCTTTGTTCAAACTAAACTGAGATTTAGAACTGTGTTTAAGTGTTTCATACGTGTGTGTGTGTGTGTTCAGGCTGTAACAGGGTGGGACCTCTCACTGGGAGTGCCTGTGAGGATCACTGAGGCTGAAGTGAGGCTGCTTTACCAGAGTTAAAACCAAATCAGAAAAGTCCTACATGTGAACAGTGTGAAACTCTCAAACACAAAGTCAGGTCACACAACAATATCTTTAGCAGCTTTATTTCAAGGCTTACAATGATGTATTTGGCCTTATTTATCAGGTTGTGTAGAAGCACACAGATAGTTTCACACCATAAAACACGCACAGATTTGAGTGCTGTTTATGAATTAGATTTAGATGTGCGTAAACAAGCTCCTGCCCAAAAATATAAGACAAGCCCCAACATAACCTTATATAAAATATTATAATTTGCATAGAACTTACCTTACCTTATGCAGTTTTTTTTATGTCTGTGAGAGCTAATAAAAGTAAAGCATATAGCAGACTAGAGTTATAGAAGAACAAAAAATATATAATATAAAAATACATCAGCTAAGGATAGAGTTAAATTTAATTCATTCTTTATGTATTCATATTGGTGAGCCTAGTTTCCATCCTGAAGAAATAATAAAATTCACACATTCTGACCAGGAGTGAGATACACCACAGATAAAAACACATACTGTATACACACACACACACACACGAGTGTGTGTGTGTGTGTGTGTAGTTTATGCACTTCTACGCCTTTCTACTTTATTTCTCATTGAGTTTCTTTGTAACTGAAAATCCTATATACACCATAAAGCTGAACCTGCATATACTGTCTGATGTAGACATTATAATCGTTGTAAAGAAAAAAGCATTCCATTATGAAATAAAGGCAGGTTGTTACATCCTCAATGCTGCTTCCACATTGTGAGAAATTAGGATCCTAAAAGTCACTTATCAGCAGCCAGTGATAAAATATCAATATCGGGAACCCATTAGGCAGGATAATATTCCAGCTGCCTTGATTTGTATTGAGTATGTGTCTGCTGGCTGCGGCTTTGATGAAATGAACTGGCCCACAAATCAGGCCTTAATGGGAGCCTACTTATACATACAGCTTAATTAAAGGTTGTGGGCTTATTAACATGTGTCTGAGAGATGGAGACCTGCTCTTGCACTGAGCCAGGTTGTAAAGGTTTTATAGATAACCTATCATTATTAAAGCCCATCGCTTAATATTGGATCTTAATAACCTGTCATTTTGATGATGATTCTGATGATGATTCTCTTTATGGCAAGTCATTATGGCTAAAAGTTGCAGCTGGTTTGGAGTGTGTGTGTGTGTGTATGTGTGTGTGAGTGTGTGTGTGTGGAACAGGTATGAAGTGATAAGGAACTGTAGACCCCTCTGCAGTCATTACATTCTTATGGCCACTGCAGCTTTTAGCTTCTGTGCTAATGTACAGAGGATTAGACGAGATTCTTAACACTTCACCTGTTTTCCTTCCATTCTATCAAATCATTGAATAATTACTTCATATTCATGTCTGATATTCATATTCATATCAGAGTAGTTAAAAAGGTTGGGTCACTGCACTCTCATCTCCACTCTGCTGTTGCAGTAAGACTGATATATAATACATACCTGTATAGATTTTGGGGCTTGATTTGATAAAGGAAGTCAGAGATGACCATCACTGTGTCTATAAGAATTTCTAGGGGTGCCAATAATTGTGACACAAAGGCTAAGTTAGATCATTTTCATCCGTATCTGATTTTCAACCTCAACATTATGAGCTATATCTATTTTTTTCTTGTACATTGTTTTTGAGACATCCGTGTTATACTTCATGGTTAATGCTGTTTTTCTTTCTATCTGCATATTTTGAGAGGCCAAAGAAAATCTCCTGTGTTATGATTGATTTTCTGTCCTTTGTCATTCACCCTTAGACACAATGGACACATACACACATACTCAGAGAGAAATAGTAAGAAGAATCTTACTTTTTTGACCAACAATTATTAAATATTATTATTGTTATTCATGGTTATAGAACCAACACTGACTAGATATTATTTGTGTGGTGGATATTTTTTCATAGACACGGTAATAAACATGTTGTACATGTACAATAACATTGTATAACATTTTAAAACACCTCAGAGCCACACACACTACGATGTCATGTCAGTGTCACTGCTTTTTTGACAGTGTTACAAGTTACTTTCTTCTTCTCAGTCTTTTATTGCTTCTTCTCCAGGTCTGTCTGCTTCTTTGCTGTTGGCAACGAAAGCTCTGCCTCGTTTCCGCACCTTTGTGCAAGCTTTTGCTTCGAGAGCAGTTGCTTTCTCTTCTAGGACTGGAGTGTTCCACTGGTTCAAATATTTGATTGCTAATGACAAACACCATTTCACAGCGATTTAAATTTCAAATTGATTTCTTCAAGCAGGACCCCTGGGTACTCATGTTCCACAGCTGCTGATTTCAGTTAAAAGAAAAGCCTTTCTTCTGAGCCATAATGTACAAACTGTGATTTTTAAAAAGTACATACTTGCATGCACATCATCCAACCCCAGAAATGCGGCTAGTTAGAGGGCAAAAGAGTGAAAGAAAAATGGATCTCTAAATTCCTTCTGCATGTAGTTCTCTGTTTGTGGCTTCCCTGCTTATTTTATGTGTGTGTGTGTGTGTGTGTAGCTTATATGAAAAGGTGAACTGAAGGTTGTGAGAATGATTGGGAACACATAGTTACCTCTTACAAATTCAGAAGCTCTTTTCTCTGTCTTTCTCTGGAATCTTGTGTACTATCTACAGTCAAATCATATGAGGAAACATCTCCCTCCCAACAGGAGTGGTCTCTTCCAATATGACTCCACCCCATCCACAGCTCAGTAAATGGCTTGGAGTATAAAATATTGTAAATCATATGCTATGGCGTTCACATCTCAGCCCAACTCATCACCAGTGAAGGATTTTGTCCTACAGTGCATCATAATCAAAACATCAACTGAGAGAATTTTTTTTTTTTTTTTGGGAGAATGATGTTCCTCCCTCAAGTACAGCTCCAGAGACTAATATTTATAAAGCGGTGGTGAGTCCAGATCTTTAAAGGACTTCTGGAAGCATCAAACTGAAATGGAGTCTGATAATACATGTGTAATTACACATCCTGTCAAAATTAAAAACACACACTTATATCTATATGAAATATGAAACCTACATCATAGCAGGAATAGCTTTTTAAGAGTCTTTATGAGACACTGAGGCTTAATCCTTTCATTATTGAAAACTTTTTATTATTTAAAATCTTGTAAATGGAATAATCCTGTCTTCCTTTAGTGGAAATGGACTTTCAGAAACACATGGACTCTGGACATATTAATTTGTGCAGGTTTTGTAAGTTATATTTCAGGTTCTATATTAGATTATTTGAATTGACTTCTCCTTATGTCTTGCTTTTATTTTTAGCAACAAATGTCTGTTTTTGTTAAACACTGGTTTCCACATTACAGTTACAACAGAATTTAGCTCTTTTATCATTAGATGAGATGAGACTGAGATAGTGATTGCAAAACACAGATTTCATGTTTCTTAAACCTTGTCTACATTGATTTGGAAACTTTGGCAGAGGCAAACAAGTTTTGGACTGAAATGTTATGGTAATTCATGATACTATCAGTCTTCACAAAGGGTCTGAATCACCAGCTGCAAGACAGCCCACATCTCCATATGTTACACTCAATGTCAGGTGTTTGTTATGCCTCACCCCTTTGTTTGACCCATCTGACCACAACACATGATTGTATGTACACACACCTGGATTATAGTTCTAATGACACTCAGTGAATCTCAGGTACGACAATTCTCAGAAAGAGCAAATGGAAAATGGTAAGTTTTTATTTTTTTTTTTACACGTATTTAAAATATACCTTATGAATTATTATATTATATTATATTATATTATATTATATTATATTATATTATATTATATTATATTATATTATATTATATTATATTATATTATATTATATTATATTATATTATATAAATCTTTGTGAGGCTTTCACAGACATTTTCAGTTAGTAGAACATGAATCTGTAAGTTCTTTGTGTTTGGAGATTGTCTAGCACTGTGTGTGTTCTTTGTGCATGGAGGTTGTCTAGCCTTTTGTGTCCCTTTAAAATACTCAGCTCTTGATTCTTCTAACTTCATTTCCTGGCAATCACTTGACTAACTCTAATCATTAGGTAAAGCTATCTTCTCTTCAAATAATCCTGTGTTTGAATGCTAAAAATGTAATGAACTTCACGCTTCATTGCTTCTGACATTGCTTAATTAATGGGTGCAGTTAAACTACATAGGGCCTGGTAATTGATTTATATACAGAATTTGCACATACAGCTGTTGGTTCCTGTAGGAAAGTAATCACTCAAAGTGGGCTTGTTTTTACTGATGAGCGAGGTGCCTGGAGGTCAAATCACCGTTAGCTGAACACTGTCTCTTCCTTAGCTTTTCAAATGTTTCTGTGTTGGGATTAGCTGAAATAAACTCAATACAACCACCAGTTTCCTCATTAGTTTTCACTGTGCTGTGTTTATTCTCATTTAGTTTCTTCATACAATCAGAGTACTGCAGCGTAGAGGGGGGAGATATGGCAAAAACTATGACACATGAAAACATAAAAGCACAATATGTGTGTAGTTTTACTAGTGAAACAGTGGAGCCATATTAAGAGAAACAATGCATTTATAGGTTTTATCTATCTAACATTAAAATAATAATAATAATAATAATAATAATAATAATAATAATAATAAGGAATTGTAAGGGAAATTAAACAAATGGCACAAAAATAAATCTTAAAATGCATTCAGCTGCCTGTTTTAGTTGCTGTGGCATTAGAAAACTACTGATGCTTGTCAATACTCACACTACAAGGCAAGCATCATGATTTCTATATAGCACTTTATTTTCTATAGCACTTTTGCACTTTTAATAATGGGGATATATATATCACATGGCCCAAACTATCACTCCATTAGATTCATTCAAATGCTTTTGAATATGAGCGCTTTGTAATGTTATCTCTCTACTCTAATGATTGTTTGGTTCCTCTCACTGTTTCTTCTTTATGCTGTCTCAGGGCAATTTTTTTTTAATTCAAATATTTCTATTTTTCTGTAAAGCTGTCCTGTGACAATGATTAGTGTAAAAATCACTCAATCAAATTTAATTTAACTAAATATTTAACATTTATATATTCTAAAAGGCAAACTAAAAAAAAATAATTCACAGAAAGTGCCATTGGTGTTAAATTGATAGCTGAATGTGTGCAGTTTTATGTAGAATTAGGCTTATATTAAGAGGGCTAACAAAATAGACACTTCAATTGTTAATCATAGTTAGATGTTTCTTAGTGAGTGGGTTTTTTGTTATTATTATTATTATTATTATTATTATTATTATTATTATGTGAAAGAAAAATGGCTGCTATCCTTAAATTCACACATATATTTTAAACAAAATATAACAGGAAAAAGAGGCCTGTCTACTATGAGCCCGTAAATAAAAACGTTTGTAAACTGTGTTTCAGTAATGTGATTTATTCACTGTGTGCCAGGGCCTGGTCTGCTTTAATCCTGCCATGTCTAAAAACGCTTCACCATGTTCACTGCACAGCCTATTTAAAGCATTGTTCACTCATGTAGTTCTATAATTATTGGAGGAATGGTGTGTGTGTTTTCTGCTGAGACTTGGAGGTCGCTGGCCTCTAACCATTATTTGGGGTTTGGAGAGAGGCCTCACTGGAGCACAGATCAATCTTTCACCTGGGGAACCACTGCAGTATAGTTCTATCACTGGCCTATTGATTTTTCCATGTGTAAAGCCCTTATGTGCGAGAGGTGTTTTCATGTGGACACCACAGAGGGAAAGCAGCCCTGCAGCACACACACACACACGCACCCTCGTTTATTTACGCCTGCAGACACCAGTCAGCTCAGACTCCAAGAAAATGCACACATAGGCATATTTAGTGCTTTTTAGATCTCAAACACACAGACGTGCACACACACCCACATGCATACGCATTTTTAGGTGACACCACACTCCTTACATCTTTTATTCCTTCACCAGGTTTTCTTACATAAATTATTTCTTTTATTTTTGCGCTTACACATACACACTCCCAGCACAACAACAGAGCCGCTGGCCTTTTTGTGTGCGTGTGTGTGTGTTCTCTCAGCCAGTGAAGCATGTCCATATTGGTTCAGGGTGTATCTATCTTTCCTGCTGTCTCTAATCAATAGGAGTGAGGTGATCCAAGTGTGAGTCAGGCTGCTGTTATTGTCATACATACAACCACAGCCAGGCCTCACATTTACATGAGTTATTAATGGAGAGTTTTAATGGGGTGCCATGTTGTGTGATCTGCTGAGGATGTAGTGTTGAATTAAGCTTTATTTATGTCTTGATCTTTGATCAGTGATGAATTCTCTAAACTGCCCTCTAGTTTTATGCTACATGAGTTCAGTGTGGTTTATCCCAGAACTATTAGTCAGTCCAACGTGATTGGCTGTGAAATGAGCTCTTTGGTGTTCTTGATGTGAAAGATAGAAAAAAAAAGAGAGAGAAATGAGGCTTACAGTAACAGCACTGTACAAACCACAACAGTGAAACTAATGGTGAAAACGCAAACACAAAGGAATCCATCAAAAGCCAATAATCTCTCTCCCTTTCTCTCCCTCTCTCAGCAACTAGCAGTACATCAGGGCAGCAATCAATACTGCATTACTTTGAGTAGCCAGTATACACAATACTCGTCAAATTGATTATTTTCATGCTAAAATGGCAGTTTCTTTTGCTGTGTAACAAAAAAAGGCAGCGTGATAACTGCTGTTCAATTAGCTGACCCAGACGACAAGGCCTCAAATAAGACAAATGGCTATTTATTTGCAAAAATAACACATTGCTTTAACAAGACATGAGAAATGAAATGTCATTGTTGGGGACCCTGCTTAAAAGATGACTTGTTTTCATTTGGACATTGAAATTTCATGAATATATTTTCCAAAGGCCCAGGAAAACCGAATTCATCATTAAGTTATGCGGCCCGATAATGTCACATTAGGGATTACTCACTTTTCTAATGTATAGTGTGTGTCAAGGTTGTTCCTGACACATACTTCTCATGCTGGAGTGGGTGCTGGGTATATTTCTCTTTTTATTTTCGGAGACTGTCGGAGTTGGCTGTCTTAAAGACGTCTCCACTTACTGGGTGCGAAAGTATTTACGCCATCGCCAAGAGAGTCGAACCATTTGAACAATTAAAAAGTCATTTTCTTAACTGTCCTCCCAGGACCTGTTTTTCCTCTTTTTTTCTGAGAAAACATTAAATTGCTTCAATCAAGCATAACCGTCTCTTGCTTGTGGTGTAATTTGTAGCTCTGGTATGCATGGTGTGTGGTTATTTGTCATTGTTTTTTTTTTTTCTCCTGTAGCACATTTCCCAAATGCTCTGATCAGCGCTTAATACTCTAAATTGCCCCTCTGTTTCTTATGCTATATGAGGCAGATGTGGATTTGTGCAAACTACATCATTGTGTGTTTGAAAAGCTAAATTAATTACTAAAAAACAGGACAGAAGCAAGCATATGTTGCGTAGCACAGTGCAGTGACTAAAATTAATTAGGTATATTCGAGCTGTGACACACCGACAAACAGCATACCGGCACTCTCCTGGCATTGCTTGTAAATCACAAGTATATAAAGAGATCCAGCTACAGTATTTCCCCTTCCCCTCACTTACCCCTTATTCCTTTCTCACACCAAATGACCTTTTATGCTCTGAAGTGCATGGCAGCAGGGTCAGAGCTGTGATATGATCAATATTCTATTATGATAGTGTGTTAAGCGTGTGGAGGTTTACAACTCCACTATAATAGTGTTTCTATATCATCCAGTGGCAGTCTGGACTGTGCTGTTGTTCTGGGACAAGGCCTATAGATCCAATTCTTAGCCATTAACTGGAGAAAACACTTCCACTATTCCACTGGCTCATGAGGCAGAGGGCACCACAACTAGCATGGCAACACAAAGGACTATTTTCCACATGTCTAAGATCAGTTCAAAAAAAAAATTGCTGTTGTAAAAACTGTCTGAAACCATTCCTGAGGATATGCAAGTTGTAACTGCAGTAACACTATCCTTAACGATAACTTTAAATAGATTTCTGCAACCTTGAACCTGACCCCATCTTTAAACCTATCCCCAACCTGGATCATGACTGGGTCTGAACCAAGCGTAAATGAACATGCCAAAACCAAAATCTATTTTTTCCCCAGACTCTCTTGGCTGCACAGTGAAACATGCTCGGTATTTTAGTGGCTCTAACTAAGCAGGGACGTGAAGGGAAATGTAAAACCCTGACAGAGTCATCAAAGATTCATTTCATTACTCTTTCCCCCTTGTTCCAATAATTAACTACTGGGAGTATTTCAGCCTGTGTGCACCCACTGACATCCCAGTGTTCAAATGTCACTCCCTCATTTATGTTAAAGGGGCTTTAAAAATAATTAATTGTACAATATATCCTACAGAAATAGTAGTATAGCATGATGTAATGCAATAAAATAAAATTTAGATTAGGACATATGTACGACAAACTGAATACAAAGTTGACAAAGTTGACATTACTGTAACAGCCTGTGTAATGAAACAGTAATGCACACGACTGTAACATTACTATAAGCATTATGCTATCTCTCTCAAGAAGCAATAAGTTACTCTTACTGCTATGAAAATTGTAAGTTTTGTTTTGTTTTTTTTTCTGTAAAGTTTACAACAACAACAACTGAATTTCCTCCACATTGATTTAAGCTTAGTTACTCAAAATAACAGGACTTGTGCTAGCGTGTACAGTTATTTTGCTTGAGTGTTGAAATTTTACAGATGTTATTTGTTATTTGTAACACAGGCTGAAAATAAAGCTAGGAGTTTTTCAAACAACAAGCTGCAACACACTACACCGATAAGTACAGCATACGCACAGTGGTCTATTAGCAGAAACTAGCTGGCTAGCAATAATTCAGGTAATTGGAGAGTCAGTGATGCTGGCTAGCTTAGCTAAATGATTTGGAAATTTCCTTCTGTAAATAGGAGATTAAAAAGGATAGATTTAAGTCAGATCTAAATAATTAGTTCCATCAGCTACCACAGAGAACAAACGGTTTTGCTTCATAGAATTAAAAAGGTAGACATGGCTCATGTCCTTGCAGCTAAACATCCTGCTGCACTGCATTCTCCATGAATTTACTGTAAACACTCTTAGAGTTACATATTTTCCACAATGCTTAGGGTTCAAAAGCAAAACAGTGAGTGTTTTTTCAGTAAATTAATTAGCTGTATGACCAAAATCTTTATATTTTTTACTACTATTTAAGTGCACAAATCATTTATTGATTCAGATAAGTTTGCTGGCTACTTGAGAGTGCAGCCACATGTACGGCAAACAACAAACACTACTGACCATAAGTGGACAATAATTTTAGAGGGATTTTAAATGGCAGATTAATACAATTCCATCTATAATAGCAGTTTTTTGTTTCTTTTAGTAGTGTAGTGAATGCTGTTTGTAGCCTATAGTCCTGTAGTACGTTTAAATTTTATATGTATATTGTTTAGTTTTTGTAATCTATATTGACCGTAGTGTGCAGTCTCTAGCATCTGTAATCGTGTCTGCACATCCTCTTGCACGGCACATATCCGTCATCATGTAACCGTGAGCAACTGGCATCCTAATCCCCCTCCTCTGGCATTTCTCCAGCTCACCCTATAAATGAGGTAATTGTCCTTGACTATAAAATTTGCATTTTCAAGACTTAATTGCTATCATTACATTTTTTCCGTAATTCTATTAATTTAACAGAATGGGGTATTGGGTTTTATGGTTATCATTTGCATTAAAACAATGCAGTTCTAAGTAGAGAAATCCCGTATAGAGAGAAGCGAGAGGAGAAGGAATGGAGGCGAAACAGGGACATCCGGCACTTACTCATGATTAAGCTGAAGCATATTAGAGCACAATAGCCATGCTGGACACAGATTCAAAAGACAGTTTTCAGAGTTTTTCTGTTTAAAAGATTCAGAAGGCACTGGAGAAAATGGGCCAGGCGTCATCACATTGTGCAAAAGAAGTAAAGCTTGTGTGTAAATGGAGAAGTGAACGGGACCGTAGAGCTCTTGTTGAGCCAGCCTCATTTCTTTGTGCATACATGTGCACAATGTCAGCTTCACTTTGTGTTGCTGCTCCTAAAGAGCGATGCAGAGAATGAGAGAGATGGTGCTGAACAAGGGAGGCCATTTGTCTTCGTACCCTCAACATGACCTTCGCTTTCATATCACAGAGCTTTCGAGAGATAGAGCGAGAAGGAGAGAGGAGGGGGCTTCTTTAATGCATTTGCTGACCTCTTAAGAGCCTCAGTGCTTCTCTTTCAGCGAAAGAACGATTCTGCTGTAATGCCATCATTTAAGCCTTGCATGACACGAGGCCTTTGCAGATATTTTTTTGTTTCTTTAACTAGATAGCTGGGTTCGAATATCTTTACTTTTAAAAGAAATTTAAAAGAGTCTGCTTCTTCACAGGTCATCCCTCTGATCTCATTTTCTTCCTTTCTTTTTAACACTAACACTCTTTTGTCTAGGCAGCATGGCCTGTATCTCCTACACATGCTTAAGGTAACATAATAACCACTGACACACACCAGGCTGCTTGGTCATAGCCTGTCCATGCAAGGAGGCCAGATGTGTTTGTGTGTGTGTGTATGTGTGTGTGTGTTTGTGCAGTTGTGTACACAATATAATAGGTCATGTCATGAACATGTGAAGATCAGATCAGCTGTATTGTGTTCGTACATGAATTTGTCTACACACATGCTGGTGTCGTCTCCACATCCACTCTGACTGTAAGGCAGTAAAGATGCAAAGTGACTTGTCATCCTGCAGATACAGCAGCTCCTCACTGATACGAGTGAGATGTGGCTGAGGTTAAACTGTGGCGTGGATAAAGTGCTCCAGTCAGATTTAAACTACTGTAAAGCTAAAGGGATACACAGACACCAGTTCAAGCTCATCAGGTTTCTAGTAGTAGCAATGATAATCAAAACATTTGTCATTAGTGGTGACTTTCTTATGCTTCTCAATATTAGCATTACCCCCAATCATTTGTGTGTGTGTTTGTGTGTGTTTGTGTGTGTGTGTTTAGCCTCCGCATTGCAGTGTCAAGCTTGAGGATGAGTCCCAGGATATGAAGATGATGTATGCAAAATAAACAATTTAATAATCGAGTTTAAACTAAAAACATATACAGAAACTAGATGCACCTCATCACAAACATGAATGGGCTAGGTGTGAATGGAACAGTCTTTATATTACATTTATAGTATTTTATTGTATATTGTGTTGTTTGTGTTGTTTCTCTGAATATAGCACCTGGCCAAGCAGTGTATCTTGAATGAGTCTTCTGCCAAAAATCATGCATCATGTATAACAAAAAAATTGAAAGACCTAAGCTATATCATAACTGGCACACTGAATTCCCAAACGTCATTCTAAAAAGATATTACGTCTTGCAAAGCATCCAGCTCCGTTTCCTGCCAGTATTTGTCATGAAAGTGGACATGTACTGGGACGTCTGTGTGTGTGTGTGTGTGTGTGTGCGCGCAGTGCAATTCGTAACCATAGCTGGCACACTCAGAGAGTTGGCTGCATTTCGGGCCCGTCAGCGGACTAATGTGCCATCTGTTGCTCAGGCCTTGGCTGTAGAAGTGTGTATGCGTGTGTGTTTGTGTGAGGTGTATTACAACAAGGGAGGAAGTCCCCAGGCAGCCAAGCTACTGAGAGGAGAAAGTGTATGTGAAGCATGCAAAGTCAGTGGTATAGTCACCTGGCAGAAAGTCCCTCTGTGTGGGGAAAAAAACACAGTTACAGACAGTTTTGTGTGTGTGTGTGTGTGTGTGAGAGAAAGAGAGAGAGAGAGGAGGAAGGGCCATTGAGCTGAGGCAGGTGCAGGTCACCTGCTCTCCTCCCTCAGTAATGACAGAGGTGGTCTGGATCTTAATGCCCCGTTTCTCACCTGGAGCTCCAGAGGGGTTTGTGGATGGCTGCAGCCCAGATAAGCTTGTTCTTGCCAGGCATGAAGTGTGTTTTAGCTGGGAGTTGTGATGGTAGTCATGGTGGCACTGGCAGTCTGCATTATTCGGCTGTTGTGACTGATTCTGATGCAGGCTGAAGGTTTTGCACTGCCTCGCACACGTGTCAGAGAGGATTAGCAGAGCCTCCTGTAAGCTTCCAGAGAGTGTGTGCTTCATTAACGGTAAGAGAGCATAACCAAATTGACAGCAGCTTCACACTTTAGGCCTTACATTCAAAATCCTGGATGTTAACACTTCAGTGCTTATAAACATTTGCTGGATAAATGTCGAGGAATAGCCAGAATACCTAGAATGCCAAGGACCGTGAGTTCCCCTGCTGTTATTCTGAGCAAGCAGAGCCACTGATCAAAGTGGGTTGGAAATGACCTCAGTTCCTGAGAGAATTAACACACACGCACACAGGAGCAGCACTGGTGTGAAATGAAGTGGATGTAAGCTTAGATGTGTGTGATCCGTTTGCTCTGCATGTAGCGGTTCACAAACACACACAGACTCAGCTCCCACAGGTGCTGTAAGAGTCGAATCTGTGTGTGTGTGTGTGTGTGTGTTGGCAGGTTTTCTAGGTGTTTATGCAGACATAAACTGTGACTACACTAGTAGTCACACATACCAAACTTGTGAGTTATTGCAGAATTCAAGCAAAATTTTTTTTTAATCTTTCTTGTTATAACAAAACGCACATGCAAGTAATGTCACAATATAATCCACAGTGTTGTGATTCTGCACGCTATAAACATGGCAGCAATCATTTTGTAACCCTGACGTTCAGGTATGTGAGGAAGTTTTACTCACTCATGCAAGTGACCACCCATGCAAAAACACATACATTGTGTAAGTGTGAAAGTGTGACCTGTGCAGCAGCAGGCTTCTCTTTTGACAAGACACTGAAAGCCATAACTACAGCCATATATACAACAGCTAAATATATACAACTGTATTAACAAAACCTATTGTTTGTACAAATAACAATTGTGATTTATTCTGGTTCCTCATGATTCTGTACTGTTTTGCTCTGCAGCTACATGCTCATAACATTAGTGTAGTTTACAGACAGTACACAATATGTAGAAATTTAAGTATGAATAAATTTCTATAGTTTTGTTTCACTGATTTGTGTAAATGAAAAAGTAATCATGATGGCCGAAAAAAGCAGAGCAGGATTGATGAAGTCATAGTGTTTTTGTTATTTTTTTGAGTTCCCCAGGGTCTCAGTCAACTTTAACACATCCCAGTTCTGCCCAGTGCTCTTGCACACACACACACACACACACACACACAGACATAATATACAAAATTCAATAAAGATACCTGTGTTGTTATATATGACGCATCTGGATATATATATTTCGGTCCTGATTTGTTGAAGCAGAAGCTGGATATATGTTATTATCTTCATTATTTATTGTTACACCCCATTTTGAATCAGCAAACACCATGATTTCTGCATTAATGCACTTCTGAATGACTTATGGCAGGCACAAGATGAGAAACACATGCATCAGGAAAGCAAAGCAGTGAGGTAGATCATAAAGACCAAGTTGCAGATCTCATTATTTTTCATAATGCACAAGTTCACTGTGAAGCTTGTCCTTGTCACAAAAGACATTTATAATACACTGTTCCATGTGCAGTCTGTATTATGGCTGAAATACCATTATTTGAAGCTACTGTATGAAACCATGTGTTACTGAGGCATAGGAGACCGCCTTATGTATAAATCAATTAAATCCTCCTGTAAATAATTTGCTGCATATCTAATTACACTACTTGGATTGTGAGGCGCTTGCCAGAGGAGAAAAAGGAAAACACAGACTCATGCACAAACACACTTCTGTCTCAGGTATTCAACACACTGGCCAAAAATATGGGGATTACAGCATTGACTTGCACTCTGTGTGTGTGTGTGTGTGTGTGGGCAACAGTACCACACACAGGCCCCACATTGCCCTCAGCGACTCAGTAAGGACTCTTGATAAGGAGAATTAGTCAAAACTTGGGAGCTGCCAGTCTGTGCCAATTAAACTTTAATCTGGGGCTGAAACAGGCACAAATAAATTAAAGCCTTATGAGAGGCAATGTGCGCTGCCCTGATAATGCTGGATTGAAGCTTCTCCCGGCTGCTCAGTGTCGTCAGTTGCACTGAGGGCGGAAAAAATCAAGGCAAAGCTAGTCAGACACAAGGAATAAGCTACTTGTAAAGTTAGCTGTTTGCAGAACACAGTCACACATGCTCAGAATATGTTTAGGAGTGTATTTGTGCATGCATGTGGTACAGTTAGGATCTTCCTAGCATAGCATCAGCTGGGCTACATCTCACTCTGTAATACTAATCATAGTCATTACAGAGATTTTCAGTGTTTCTCAGGCAAAGAAAGAAAGACAAATTTCAAAGAAGAAATGCATTGCTAGCTGAGTCAGGTCTAACTGAATAAAAAAAATATTATTGTGATGCAAATTGACTTATGTTAACAAATAATTTACAAATTTTTACTGCCATGTTAGGCTTTAAAGAAGGGATCATGGAAGCTTATGGTAAGAGTTGCCATGTTTCAGCCAAATTCTCCCCCAAAGTAAGACGTATTTAAACCAGACTATGGCATGGGAACAGGTAGATGTATTTTTTTCTCAGGATTTTTAGGAGAAAAAATTAACAGTGGTGCAAAATTCTGATTTGCAGTATATATATTTAACATAGAAACCTTGCTCATGAAACTTTATTAAACAGCAACTTAGTGAACCAGTTCATTTATTTTAAAATAATATAAAACTTGCACATTTGTTGTGCATTATTTGTCATTTTTTAAAATCATCTTTTGCCAACATTATTAAAATAAATATTCAGATGGGCTTTATAAAGATATGCTTAACTTAAAGATTCCCATTTTGACTTGCATTTTGATTATGCCACTTCTGGCACCACAGCGAGTGGCAGCCTTTCCAGCAGCTCTATCTATCTATCTATCTATCTATCTATCTATCTATCTATCTATCTATCTATCTATCTATCTATCTATCTATCTATCTTGCAGCAGCACTGTTAGTGCATCTCAGGTATATAGCTGATTGTGATAGTGTGTCTAGTGAACGTTTTCCTGTACATATCTGGTTATGTAACAAACAAATCAATGAATCAGTCAGTGAATAAATGAATGAATGTATCGATCACTTTTATTTATAAAGCACTCTTTAAAAACACAGGTTGACCAAAGTGCTGTACAAGAATATTTGTGACAAGTAAGGAAACAACATTGTACAAACCTCACACAAAATAGCAGACAGAAATAAAACACACAGAAAAGGTCCATGAAAATAAAAGGGCTGTGAAAAAAAACAAGTTTTGACCATTGATTTAAAGTTTGAAGTTTTGAAATTTGTTGTAATAGACTGGATTCCAACAGGTTATTTCAGAGCTTGGGGCTGACCTCAGCTATCACCTCTATGCTTTATTCAAAAAATAAAAAAAAACAACAACTGACAAATAGCTATTGTTGTTAGCTGTAACCTAATTAACAGTTTTGTGATTTGGAAATTGGAAGCTAAAAATATATTATTATTATTATTATTATTATTATTATTATTATTATTATTATTATATCAAGAAGACAAAGAAGTATTATTATTTTTATCAAATCAATCACATAGCTATCATAATCACAGTGAATGCATGCAGAGAGTCAACAAATACCTTGCCTTTTGACTGGATACTAGACTTATCATGCATGTGTATATAATAAAATTAATTCTGTGTCTGTGGCTTTTTGCCTTGGGCAGTGGGAGCAACGTCAGTTTTGTATTTATAATAGATCAGAAAGCTGTTCATGAATAATACACATTCTGGGAGCAAGTATTCTCACTGCTGATGTGGGTTTGTCTTTGGCCACTATCAAAGTGAACATGCAGTATTGTGATAATCCATTGCTGATGAATTCAAGGCTAACTCGCCTTAGCTAAGTTCAGCTAATTTTCAGACATGGGTTGCCTCCATAATTGAGTTTCCAATAACATTATGATTATTCCTAGCCTCATGGTAATTGAATTCGAGGTTGGCTTTTTTTTTCGTTTTCTGTATCACTGCAATATTCTAGATGGAGTTTTTTTTTCAGCAAGGCGCCAAATCTTCATGCAAATGTATTGTAATCACACATCCCAGCTCACTTAACTTGATTTTGTCTATTATTGCACACATTTACCCTATAATAAATGACTTGGAGTTTGATGCTTATGAGAATGAAGTAAATTATTATCGCTGATTGTTTTTTAAGGAGGATTCAGGAATGTTTTTCACATGAGTGCATCCAGTCTGTACTTTAGTGAAAGTGAATGTTATACGCATATTTTCTAAAGATTGTAATTCCCTGAAGAGATAGCAAAGACAAAAAAGTACTTGTTTTCAAATTAGCTGTATTTGTAATCCTTTCGTTTTGGCCTTTATATATATATATATATATATATATATATATATATATATATATATATATATATATATATATATATATAGCTAGCTCACACTTCTCATATTACTGAGATGCTCTCCTAATTCACCATGCTCACTCCAATACACGTGTTGCATAATGCAAAGAATATAGACACCAACACCAAGAACAATAGTATAAATTTAAGATAGATGGGAGAGAGAGAGAGAGGCGGGGGAAGAGAAGGAGAAAGCCTCAATTCTGGGGCATCATGGCTGCTTCTCTTTTCAGCATTCACCTAGGTTCCCTTGTGTTGACTCCGGTGTTGCTGCCAGTTTCAACCCCCACCGTATTCAGCTGTGAATTTTTCAAACCTTCAAAGAACAGAGATGGTGCAGCAAAGCAGCCAGGCCCAAAACAGAGAGCATTCTTTAGCATTAGAAGCAGATGCAGGCTGAATATTTGAATGTGAAGTGAAGGCTTTTGTCTGTGCTGGATTGGCGCGAGCTGAGCAAGAGAGAAGAATGGCAAAGAGATGAGTGGGCAGTTAGTGGCAGCATGATGATAGGCAGACGTTCACAGTTGTCTGAACTGCCATGTTGGCAGCGTCTGGCTGACTGGTACGCTCTTTAAAGCCCCTGTGTTCTGAGACAGAGAGAGACACAGAGTCTCCACTCACAACACTAAAAGAGCCACAAACAGCATACACACCAAATCACTGAATTCCTCTCAAACAGTGGCTTTTAGTGTGTGTGTGTGTGTGTGTGTGTGTGTGTGTGTGTGTGTGTGTGATTGTCATGCAGCTTCGGTCATCTCTGCTGTGGACAGAGTTATGTTAAATTAAGCTGGATTTATTGATTTATTGATTAATTGCCTTAGGAATGATTGAATATAATAGGTCTTTTATTTCTCAAAGTGAATAATCGCAGTCAGAGCAGAAACAGAGGGGGATGGAAAGAAGGAGAGAGATTGGGACAACTTTCAGCAAAACATGACAAGCGAATGAGAACTCTATCTCATTTGCATATGCTGACATTTTCCGGAAAATATTTCAATGTTGGCGGAGACATAATGAAATCCTGCCAGCAGCCCGTTATGGAATAATATTACCATAAAGGTAACCTATCCATATCCCCCTCTTTCCCTTCGTCCTCTCCTGCCACATTCGCTCTGTCCGCAGGATTATTTTTCTTCTGTTTCCTTAGATTTGTCAGGCCCCGTGCTGATGCAGTGAACAGCTCCTTTCTCTTTCCCAGGCTAATTGTGCACTGCGGAGGAGAATTTGTTAGTGGTGACACCTGGCAACCCGTCGGGAATTCATCTCATTATCGGCCAATGTCCAAGAACATCAGACATTATTAGCTGTCATTAATCTGCAATATGTATGGAGGGAGAAGGTGGGAAAGCATGAGGGAAAACAGGATGAAAGAGTGAGGGAAGAAAAGCAATAGAGCAGTCAGGAAGAGGTGAGGCACCGGGGGTCGAAGTTCATCACTGATGTTAAAGGGCGGTCAACGAACCTTTGGAAATATTAACAGTTTAAAGCCTATTGACCATAATGGCTTTCTTTTGCTTCAATACATTGTTACATTTCCACATTTTAATAATAAAATACATTTATGTATATGTAAATGGGGTTTTATCTACATCTCTCTTCTCTCTCTCTCTCTCTCTCTCTCTCTATATATATATATATATATACAGCTACATGTAAAAATACATGCCATTTAAAATGAGTAGGCATGCAGTCCTTTGCTGTGGTCCATGGATTTTTAGCACCCGGGTTTCTGAAAATGTAGCAGGCTTTGTGTAAGATTTTTTTGTGCCATTGATTCCTCCTTTTTCCAGTAAATCCATTTGAAATAAACCATCTCTGACAGGCTTAAAGTAGATTTCCTAAATGTATAGAGGAGGCATGCATTCCTCTCTTGCTGTGCTCTACTGTTTTTAAGTACTCGATGAACACTGTGTTTAATTTGATTCAGCATCGTTTGGCTGTTTTTCCACCGCAGCCACGCCTGAAGATGGCTATATGCAAAACATGATAGGATTACAGTGCCTAAGCACGTTTTCATGGTTGAGGGGTTAAAACGTGGCCCACTTGCCATGGCGAGTGTAAAACAGTCTACTTAAGCATGCAGAAGCTCTACTTCTCCTCTCTCTCTCTCTCTTTCTCTCATTAGGGGAGTTTAGGCAAAAGGAGTAGTTGAGCCTCCTGCAGACGTTGCCCCACGCTTTGAGCTTAGCCTGTGCTCTTGCTTAATGATTAAACGTCCCCTTATAAAAGGTCTATGGTGCAGACTGCTGCAAATTGAGTTTCCTCTCTGAGCCAATTGAGTGTGGTTTATGTGAACTGCGGGAAGTGCCTTTGAACTCTGCTTCCAAAACTGCCAGGGCAGGGTCACAGGAAAAAGATGGAGGCCACTGTCGCAGACATCCAAATTCATGCCATATTGATGGGAAATCTCTCCTCAGAGGAAAGCAAGAAAGCCTCGGAGCATGAAGCAGGTGTTTTACTCTCATTTATTGATAAAAAGTGAGTTTGTAAATGTTTTTATTACATTGGGCTATCTTTTAATACAGTTCTTTGGACTTTTTGCTTTTCGTATTTCAATTTATAGAGCACAGTTCACGTTTCATTGTGGCTTTACTGGACCCTAAAACATTGTTTGTCTGTAAAACTGCATGTTAAACCAAAAATTGTGCATAGGTTACATGTTTGCCTAGTGCTATTCTGATTATATAGCTCATCAAAATAATTTAATATCACTCTGTATAAGTACTAAAGATGCAATAATTCATCCTGTCCTAT
Source organism: Hemibagrus wyckioides (assembly GCF_019097595.1). Classification (NCBI taxonomy): domain Eukaryota; kingdom Metazoa; phylum Chordata; class Actinopteri; order Siluriformes; family Bagridae; genus Hemibagrus; species Hemibagrus wyckioides. The sequence continues at coordinate 11,066,443 of NC_080732.1, read as the reverse complement.
GCCAAATGAATCTAATAAAAGTTGGGGGCAAATGTGTCAGAATGAAAAAGATTTAAATATTTGACCACAGTTGTCAGGATCTGAGATCAGCATCTGAGATATTTTATGTCCGAATCTGTAAGTTCAAATGCAAAACAAATATAGTTTCCTTCAAATAAATATTGCTCATGGGGGTTTCTGGAAAGGTTCGTGGTGTCTTCTTTGGTCTTTTGTTTCTTTGGCCCTTTAAGGGAAAAAGTCAATGCCAAGAAAATATGTTTGATCACGGGAGCTGGCGAAGGCTTACTGTGGCTGCTCTAGGATGGCATTGGCCCCTGTCCTTAAACCCAATAGGATTGCTTTTGAGAGTCACAGGCGTGAAAACACAGCTCCTTCTCCAGCTAAAGCTCTGAAAGCTTTGGTCTCAGTATAAATCCTCACTCTCCTGCCTGACCCCCCTTCACACACACATGGACATGTTCATACACTCACATACCTAATTATGCACACACAAAGCCATAAATCTAATGCTCCTTCATGAACTGCAAGAGCAGAGTACATAAAAAAAATGTGATGCGGATTTGCATACAAACATACTTATTCTAAATCCCTCTCAGAAGTTGTAAATGATTGTCTCATCCTGAAATACATTTCACCAAATTGTATTTAGGCATGTTTATGAATTCTATTATGCTGTAGGTTTGATCATATTTTGTGGGCAGCGATGGCTTCCCCTTGTAGCCATTTATAGAGGCAGAAGGTAAGAGAGAGAGCAGGAGACAGAGAGAATAGGCCTGGAGCACTAGATTGTGTCATTTGTTTAGACAGGCTGTGATTTCTGCTTGCTCCTTGATGGCAGGACTTCCATGCTGCTAAGATGGATTCTCAGTGGTCTTCCTGGTAAAGGTAATTCAATAAAGCCTCAGAAGCCATCAAAAGCTATAGTAATACCTGCACTAATTGACAGCAGGTGAGAATTAAACCATTTAAACTAGCTGCAATCTGCTAAAAGAACTAAGCTGCAAGAATCTAGAAAATTTTCCTGTTAATATTAAGTTTTAACTTAATATTACTTAATAATAATAATAATAATAATAATAATAATAATACTCATGGCATAAATTAAAAAAAAAAAAAACTTCAGTTGTATATTGTTTATAATAATGGACATTGTCACAAAGCAGCTGTACACAAATATATAAATTCATGGTATAAATTTTAACATTTATGAATTTATCCCTAATGAGCAAATCAGAGGTGACAATGACAAGGAAAACTCAAAAGTGAACCCATCCTCATCTTGGTGACACCAGTTTTGACATGAAGTGTATTTTGTTGAAGTTATCAACTGTTCATTAATGGAGAGCTGAATAGGAAATGTTCATGGCAATTGCTGTCCTAAACTATCATAGCCACTGCAGTCCAAAGCCATCTTTATACATCAGCAGCAACTCCAACCAGAAGGGCATCAGGATAGAGCAGGCACTTCCTCGCAGAGTGGAAGCTCTGACAACATAACTAAAAGGGAGAGCCAAAAAGTAACACAGAAGGTTTAAATACAGTGCATGCTCTCTATTTGTATTCATTTCCATTTACAACATCCAGCACAATCCAATGATTGAAAATTCATAACATTTTACATGAGACAATTTATATGAGAATCGGATAAGGTTTGACTAGGAACAGGTTTAGCAGACAGATTTTCTTGTGACTTAATTCACCATTCCTGCTGGTCATTATAAATTCTTTATGAGCTCAGGATGCCACATCGTGGTACGGCATATATTCCTCTGCTGAAACACTGGGGGTAACTAGCAGTTTGGAGGCCAGGGATGTCTGCAGGTGTTGATTACAGGGCCACTTCTGTAGCTTTCTTTACCTGGCTCTCCTCCAGCTGTGAGCCATGTGGGTTCCCGCCATGTGCCCCTTGTCTGGAGGACAAGCTGTCGAGTGCAGAGGTCATAAACATTTCAAGAGTTATAAAACTTTCATTAAGTTCTCACGATATCTTGCCAGTGTGTGACCTTTCCTGATCCTTGTACTTTTTTTCATTTTCGTTTTTTAGCCTAGAAAAAAGAAGGATGGGGTTAAAGTGACGGGGGAACAAGTCCCCTCTTTGTGGCATGCAGGCTTTTTCAAACTGTCTCGGCCTCTTGACTTGTACTAATCCAGAGATCAGAGCTTAGAAAGTGGCAAAACAAAGGGCTGTTTTAATGAGATTGGTACAACAGGGGCAAACGCGTCGGGGGAAGGGAGTCCCACAAATAACCGTACTCTGCCCGCTCTTTTTCCAAAAAGGCCTTTCACAACCAGCTCTAAGCCAGTCTCTATGAGAGGGGAAAAAAATCAAAGGACTGTCATCACTCCAAAAGAGTCAGGGGGAGGGAAGATGTGGAGTAGGATTGATCCAGTGTTTTTCACACAAAAAGGACTAAAAAAAGTCTAAATTCCTGAAGAAGAGCCGAACATAGCTGGCATTCTAGGAAATGCAGTTAATTCACAAACTACTGAGATCTCGGTCATTACAGCAATGTTCAAGCACAATTAAAATGCTAACTAAATACACATCTTGACAATTTAATTAGAACCATTCTAAATTCTAAATTAATGTTTTTTTAGTTGGATCTTATGATAAGCCAAATGCAACAGTCTGCTTCAGATTGCAGTGAAAGCCTGTGTAAACATATAAGTGTATGTAAATGATTAAGATGAAATTGCAAACAGTTCTGCAATTATTAAAAAAAAAAAACCTATGTAACTTAAATGTTAAATAATAATAATAATAATAATAATAATAATAATAATAATAATAATAATAATAATAATAATAATAAATTATAGAAATTGATGTTGTTCCTATAATGATAAAAACCTATTACACAGTGATTATTTCATATTTTCACGTATTTTATTAGCTTGTATTATATTGCATTCTACTGGGTTCTAACTAAATAACGTTTATGGAAGTGTTATGGTTAATTATCAATTATTTTATTTATTAACAGTCTGCTTTTAATCCACAAAACACAAAACCTATGACATGCATAAAAGTACAGAGTGCTATAAAATAGAAACAACAATAGAATAGAAACAACAAATAATTAAGAGGTAGGTATTGTAAGGTGATATATAACTGAAGAATATCAGAACACTAAGTAAAGCATTATTAACAAGCTACTAATGTTGCCAGATAGCTACTGTATTCAGTACATAAGCACAATCATTACCTATGAATAATTCCTTATTACAAAAGAACCTCAAGCATCACCAAAAAAAAAAAATCAAATATTAACCTACAACATAGCATGAAAACGGAGAGAAAAACAATGTTGCTTGTTGAAAATATAAAGACAGAGAATAATAAAACTGCAACACAGCTATTTTATCAGCTCTATAGTAGGATAAAATAATAGCACTGCAATTAGTATAGAAACTAGTATAGTGTATTCTAGATTCTCTTATTATTAAAAAAAATCCAAAAGGCCACTTTTTACCATTAAGGAGTTCAATAAAGCAACATTTTTTGTAAAACTATAAGAAACAGCATCCGTCAGTTACTTGGTGATGGATGCAGAGATGCTGAAACTTTGCTTAAAACCAGGATCTGAAATTTATAAAGAACATTCTCTGTGTACATCCACATGTTGGTAGCTTCTAGCTGCTGCTTGACCCTTAATTTCAATTGCTATTTAAGAGGTGGGGGAGAAGAATTAAACTTCTCAGGCGTTGTGCTGATAACCATCAGACTCTAACCCCATTATCAGACCTGGGTCCTCACACCCAGGATCTGTTCCCTCAGGCTAGTGGCCGAACACTCACCCAGGCTCTCTTAGCCTGACGAATGACACCCCACAATAGAAGGAGAAACCTTGCCTGACCTTCCCCTGCCCCAATACTGCCCTAATACAGAACGTGTTAGGACCAAAACCACCCCCTCCCATCTTATGACCTCTGCCTCTTTCTCTTATCTTCCCCCGTTTTTGAGGAAATGGAAGTGACCTAATGATGTTTGTTTTTAATATTAGCCATTTCTTGTTCTACACATTTTTATGAGAAGCAGAGCAACAGCAAACATGGTCCCACTGCAAAATTCTAAAGATTTACTATTTTAAATGTCATAAGCTGCAAGTTTTTTGCCGATTGGCTCTCATCACTGTATTGTCCACAGCTGTCTCCATCATGTCCTTTAATTTGCTTCCAGCAGAAAATAAAGTGTCTGTATCCGTTACTGCAGTGAAATTTCCGGTCAAATGCTAAAAGGAACTTTGTAGATGCACTGTAGTTAACCGTGGTAATTAACAAGACCTCAAGTAATCAGCCAGGCAAAGTATGTCATTAAATGGCATCCCTGTTGATTAATTCAGGCCAGTAATGGTGAAATAAACGTCTGCATGTCCTTAAAGACCCTGCTTTATCTAATCTTTTAAAGAAACAGGACTTAAAAAAGCAAAGGTAATGGCAGCTTACATGTCTGTAATAATAATGTGGTGTGTAATAAAAAAAAGAGTGAACTGATTTAACAGCAGCTGATATTATTTGAGATTTCAAAGATCATGGGTACCTCTAAGATCATGTGGAGACTGGTTAAGACTCTATTAACCAAATCCTTCTCTCACTAATAGGGAGAAAAGAGTGGATAAACGGTTGAGTGGAGGTCAACAGCGTCTCAGTAAGTGGTGGAAAGAGGATTAGTCGGATTGAGGAGCCTCCTGTTGTAAGTTCTCTTGCATAATTCAGCTCACGGATGATTAATTATTCAGTGGAGTACATATTTGTCTTGGTAATTTTATATCTGTAACCGTGATAATGTTTGAATTAATCATGGGAATCAGTCCCTTTGATTCAGGCTGTCTCGCGCCACATCCAGCTGCACAAGTCTCCTTAACCCGCTGCCTAGGAAGCATATGCTTGTTTTTTTTTTTTTTTTCAAGAGGAAGGGGCTAAGTCTCAGAGGAGATCTCAAACAAAAGGGACACAATATCAGGCCCTCAGACACATGCAATGACTTAAACGTTCCATTGTGTTACTTATGAATGGCAGTCTATTGGGCAGCCCGGTGCGAGAGGCGAGGCTGTGTTGTCCATTAGCCACATGATTAAGCAGATGACACGGTGGGGCCATGCTAGGTAAATAAAGGCAGCCTTCTGCTACTTCCTGCACTGTGACACATGGCAGAGGCCTCGACTAGAGCTGCCAGACTGCTCTCGCTCTGGTGGATCACGACAGCTGAGCAAGGAAGGGAAAGACACAGAGAGAGAGAGAGAGAGAGAGAGAGAGAGAGAAGGAGGGGTTGATTAAAAAAGGATGAATAACACAGTCATGGTCTATGTCAGGTGTTAAGTATCTCATTGGCCAATTTGCATGTCAAAGAAGAGATTGTGACACTCATTTTATCTGTGTGTGTGTCTGTGTGTGTGTGTATGTGAGAGAGAGAGGCTGGGAGGAGGGTATATTCACATTAGCAGCTTTCAGTATAACATCATTAATAAAAAAAAGATGTTATTAACACATTCACACAAACAGAAAACAAATGGCGGTGTGTAAGAGATCAGTTCAGTGAATGGCATGTTTGGGTCTCGTTGGAGTTGCTGTACCTATCACTGAACAAGACAAAGGGCATAAATAAAGCAAATTATGATACTATTTGTCATTTAAACGTAAATAGTCGCAACACCCAACATATAATAATATAATGCGAATTAACTATGTTAATTGTATTCATTTTTGGGTCTTTGCCACTCCTGTTGCTATAGAGAGCACTTATTCACCTTGCTTGTCTATCATCCATCTACTTGGCACTGTTTACAAGCTCTCAGAGGCATTCTCCTTGGGCTGGCTTATTTAATAGGGCTGTAAGTATTGTCATTCTAGTTTTAATGATGATGAGAGGCTAACCTTAGTGTGCTCTTGTCTGTTCCTTCCACCCTCTTCGTCGTGGGACATTCAGGTAACTAATCTGCCTTTAAATATGTCTCCAAGGGAACGCTGCTAATTAGCACTGAAATTTACTGCCTTCACTTTTATTGACTTGTCCTACTTCTCCGATAATTAACTAATGAGTGAGCTAATGAGCTATGTCATTCACTCATGCTGCTCAATTAAAGTACAGAATCAATTATTGAAAATAGTTTTGCATTTCTGCCACCTCACACTGTGCGGACAAGCACGAGTGATAAAAAGAGTGGATGAGAAAGTCTGAGGAAAGTTTCGACATGGTGCTGTACATGCTGTCCCTATTCTCAGGAAAAATAAGAATTCAAACTGCGCATTAATGTGGCTACAGCATGGTATTTTTTTCCCCTAATTGTGAATGGATTGGCCTACTAACATTACAACAGAACATATTATCGTGGGCAATACTGTAAGAAAGTACAGGCCGTATTTTGCATGTGTAAAAATGCCAGCAAATATGAGGCTACAGCGAAGAATATTTATAAATGCAGAATGAATGATGCCTTTGAATTTAAGGAACATGTCAGCTGACATCACAGTTTTTATTTCTGTATCATCATGTACACTGAGGCATTGACAATCCTTCTCTGTAAACAGTGCATTAAACAGCTAATCCAAAGCTCTGTGAAAACACAGGCTTCATTAAAGGAAAATAATTAGATGGTCTCATTCCCATGTGCTTTCACAGATAATCAACTCTTTGTCTCCTCGTTCCAGTTCACACTGTCATCATTCACCTAGATTATGTTTATAGCAAAATCAATGTGCTAATGTGCCATGTGCTGATATTGAAGTTAGTATACGACAGTTGCAGCATCCTGAACCGAAACGTGCTTTCTTGGGATTTCAGGGCATTTTATTGACTTGTTCTCCCCTTTCTGTGCTATTTTAGTACTTTGAAGTGCCATATGCTGAGCAAAAAAGAAGAAGAATGATGATAATAATGATAATCAGACTATAGGCATTCAGTGGATTTTCCTGAGGATTTTAATTTACACCAAAAAAAGATTCATTCAAATAGTAAATTCAGATTCAATAGCAAATTCATAATAAATTCAGTCCTGTGTCTCATTTTAAGTCTCAGTTACAGTCCCTTTACTACTGGCTAAGACTACAGTCGATGTTGTCTACAGGTTCAGGCAGTGGATAGGCAGACAGTAGCACAATAACCTCATTTTAAAGGCCATGTCCACAAATATGTTGGATTATGGCCACAGCATACCACTCACTTGCTAAAAGAAATGTTACTCTATAAGTGCAACCTTCACCATTATATATGCACTACCTTTCTGTCCAGTTGATCCAAAACACTTTAATTCAGGTAAATGTCACCCTGGAAGTATGCATGCATGGAGCTTATAATGTATTCTGCTAGCAGCTGGAATAGAAAAAGAAATACACAAAGAGAGAGAGAGAGAGAGAGAGAGAGAGAGAGGTCAGTCCAACCATACTTCCTTTTTTAGATTCCACATCCACAGCACTATAAAACCCCTTTTGGTTAATTGAGGCATTAAACATGCCTATATTTTTGCTTAATTAATAATTAATTTAATGACAGGATGAGGCTGTAAAAATCACTAATTAAAATGCTTGCTATCATCAGAGCAGTGCTACAATTCATGCACTAACCACCTTCTCTGGACTTTTTTTATGTGCTCTGTATCAATATTCTAATAATACCCAGCATGCCAGAAGTTCTACTGGTGTGTTGGGTGGCACTGAGATGATGTGACAGTTTTGCAGAAAGACACAAAAACCAAGGACATAAAATTCATCCTGACAGCAACCTTGGAGAGCATCCTGTGCCTGGGTTTCAGCTCTAACTCTGGGAAATTAACTCAAAACTGCATCATGTACTCAATCGTGTATGACTGAGCTTACATCCTGCTATATTTCCATCAGTCTTTGGGGTCTGCTGGAATTATGGAACAATTTAGAGAAGAAAATGACTAACCTTCTCAAATGTTCCTCTGGATTCAGCCTGCATTCCTTGCAATGTAAAGAAGCACAAGGACATAGCAATAATGTGAGTAATTCTGGGAAATTGGGTATAAGGTCAAAGCTTTAATCAGTGGTGCGGTGGAAAATGGCATCACCTCCATTATAATCTATTAGGGTCTTGCATGTTCTGATATTCCTACACTTCCACTGTGCACCCTTGATTGCACTCCATCATTTCACCCTTGAATGAAGTGTTAAGCTTGTGATGAAACAAAGAAAAGGTTTTGCTGCTTTGTTCACTGCTGTTCTGTTTCTGTACCTGTCCCTAAACCTTATTCAATATGAAGGCTATTTGCTGAACATAAAGGCTATTTTAATGATTTAATCGAGTGAACTTTATTAGGAACAATAGTATACCTGCTCATTCATGCAATTATCCATTCATGTGACAGCAACACAGTGCACAAAAATGACACAGTTAAAGGTGTTTCAGTTCATGTTCACATCAAACATCAGAGTGAAGACAAAATGTGATTGTGGCATGTTTTGGGTGCCAGATAGACTAGTTTGTGTATGAACTCCTGTGGTTGATTTCCTGGGTTTTTTTTGTACAAAACAGTAGTCTCTAGAGTTTACATGTGATTGGTATGAAACTAAAAAAACTAAATCTGCTGTGGTTAGGCAGAGGTGTTCTTGGAATGTGACTGTTTCATTACCAAGCAGCTACTAGCAAGATAAAGTTTTTGAACAAGAGCTGGTATTAAAGATAATTGACAAGTGAGCCTATAATAGAAAACTAGCCCTCTAAAGCTAGCTACCTCAAAACAACCTTGCTGATGTTGACAGATATCTGTTTCTATCAGCACACTGTACACACAGGCCTTTTATGAGCCAGTGCTTTCCACTGGTTAATGTTAATGTAATGGTTAATGTAAGCAGCTAGCTCAAAGACAAAGGCAAAGACAGAACCTTTAGACTGAATAATTTCAGGCGAGATGAGACAGGCTGTATTTATGTCAAATGACCTTACACCATAGTCCTATGCACTATATATAGTAACAAATTTCAATTGCATAAGTACTTTCCATCTGTGATCTTGCTGACTGTAGTATGGAGGGAAAGTCTTGCATTTTAGGAGACACACAGGCCTATAGTCTGGTGTAATCAGGATTCAACACATGGACACGGCATACACTCAGCAACTAGCACCTAGCCTCAGCTTATATCTCTTCATGCTACAACACCTCTGTAGACTAACACTTAGTAAAAGCTTTACTGTTTTATTACATTGTTCTTATAACACTATAGCTGTGTCCTGACTTTATCCTTGTGGGTTATGTTTCTATACCTAACAACCTAGTGTGAAGTGAAATGATTAAAGTAATTGTAAACATTTGTTAAATGATGTGCATTAAGACTATTGTTACGTTCCCACACTGGGGCTCGTGTCTAAGAGAGGTGCAGGAACAGTAAAAGTGGTTGGTGCAGGAGTGTAGTTGAGATGCAATAAAATCGGTTGGAAGATAAGAGGTGGTATTTAATTTTATTGTACAAACATGGTTGACAACAACAAGACACTGGACACAAAAATAAAAAACAAACAAACAAGGGTCTAGACTCACGAGGTAGGGCAGTGCCAAAGAAAAGAACATAAGAAAACTGAAGACTACCCTAGGCTGTATTTTAGCAGCTAACCTATCTAATAACAACAGCACTACCTAACTACACTGATCTAAGCTAACCCAAAAATACAGGGGGTGGCACCTGCCCTATAGCCTAGGGTATCTAAACAGCTGGCATACCTACATGGTGAAATGTAGGTGTGCGCACGTTCTTACCTGTCCTTAAAACCACATGAGCTAGTGGAACACACAAGGACGACAAAGTTACCAATTAGCAGAGTTAGCAAAGCTAACAAACAATACGTTAATAGAGTTAAAACAAGGCTAGCCAGACAGGGATAACAGGGATAATTAACAATGTTAACAAATTAGCAAAGACTAAGCTAGCAGGATGAACACATTTATTCCAGGACCATACCACAACAATAAGGTAAACAGAGACACCATAACCAAGATAACAACCATTATTATCAAATGAGAACAAAAAGAAGCCCCCTCAGGAAACAAAGACAAAAAAGGAGAAGGGACTGAGGCTTCTCGGAGAGTTGAAGCTGAAATTGTAGCAGGTAGTCAGGCCTAAAGCTTGTTAACCCAAGTGATGTTGTATTGGCTATTAACTGCTGTGGAGTGTTTATCATGCTTTGCATCTTAGCATGTGCCCTTTGGGACTGCTAGCTACTTATATGTATCATCTTTATAAATCCAAGCAGCTATTTCCAGGCTTCTTGCCAACCTTGCCCATGTACGAACATAACTAGGTAATCAGAGGAGCAGGTCATTAATCAGTGTTTATTTGTGTGCTTTTATGTTTTAAACTCTTAGGCTGCTGAACTGTATTTGCGCTAATCAGTTAAATAGTTTGACAATTATCAGTGGAATCTGAACACCTATTGCAGAGTCTATCTATCACCTTTTTATGCTGCAATATTCCCCAATTAGAGCATTATCGTATACTACTTCATCAAAGGCTAAAGTAATCAAGATTAATCTCGCGAGCTGACACGCGCCGTTTGCTAAGGCTTACACAGTACAATTGCTCAGGGCAAGCATCATTACGAAATGCAATAAAATTAGGCAAACTGATTATATTTCAAAACTCAGAAGCAAAATAAAACACAATTTGGGGGCACAATTAGAGAGTCGTGCTCATTGAGCGCCAGACATTATGTGGTGTAGCAGTGGCTGAGCAAACTACATGGAGAGAAATTAGCCTACAGATCCAGAGTGAGCTTGGAAATGAAACCCTTGCTTGCTTTTGACTCTGACCTAGGCTTGACTTAGCTGTAACCTCAGCACAAAAACAAATTGTTTTGACGATCAATATTAGGTAAAAGTCTATATCGTGTAACAGTCTAAATATGTGTCTAAACAGGCTATTTATTTATTTATTTTTTTATTTTATTTCTTTATTCAGATTCTGACATTTTGAAGATACTCCTCAGGACACTGCTGGTGTTTATGTGTTCTTTAATATTAGCTTGGTGCTTAAGCGTAGTCTAAAGAAGAGACAGTTACTGCTTGCCAGTTGCCACTTTTAAATTCAACAATCCCAAACAGCCTCGAGCATTTTCTATTTTTAATTTAGAGCAGAAACAAGAAATATGATAAGATTTTGTTTCCCACCCAAACCTGAAAATAATATTATTACATATGTACCTTAAATTTTCAAATGAGAGCTGAGAGAAACAATCTAATATTGAACATTATAATCAAGTGTGTCCAGGTGATAGTCCTTACACATATGTATATGCTTCTATGTTGTATACATCAGTGTGGATGCACAATCACTCAGCTGATCACATATACAAACCTCAAATCATTGCCCCAAAGACTCTCATTTACCTCATCCAAATCCCAGTGCCTCTGATCCAACCTGATCAAAACTCTTGCTGCAGGAATGTTGAATGTGATCACTAATCAAATGTGCATATCTTCGTGTCATGGCAGAGTTTGTTTTCAAATGATTTTTCTAAAACATATTATTTTAATCATCCCCAATTTGTCCGCGGGTAACCCCTCTCTCCCCTGTACATATACCTCCACTGGTGGGAGGGGTGGCAGTGGAGGGGAGAATAGTTAACAAACTCCTGAATGATTGATGGACTAATTTCAAGCCCCGGATAAAGCAGCTTTCTAAGTCTGTTGATTCTCCATTTATTAGCTAATAGAAACATTTATCAAAAAGTCGCATTTTTTGCTTAAGCAATAATTGCATTTTTAAATCCTCATTAGAGCTCCCATGCATACATAATCCAATTGAATGAAAATGCAGAACTGGAGTGACGCATTAATATGGAACTTTTCATATGAAAAGAGGAAGTTTGCTCAAGTTGGCACACAATGGTCTTATGGTGTTGCTGAAAGTGTACATTTTAGGGATCATTTTCAGGATTCTCAGTCAAGCATCCTTTTAAAACTTCACTAATCCCTAATAATAATTAGGATGATAAAGTGGAAAAAAATTGTAGTTCTGGTATAACCGATATTTTTCTGTCCACACAAGATTTAACATTTCTGTTTGAAGCAATTAAGTGTGTGTATGTGTGTGTGTGTGTGTGTGTGTGTGTGTGAAAATATTTGCGCTCAGCTGATAATGTCGTATCAAGCAGTAGTCGCATCTAGTTACTTGGCAGTGGCCCGAGTGGCTGAGTCTTGCTCTGGAGCAGAGCTGGTTTTAATCAGGCACCAAATTCACAGAGCAGGAAACAGACAGCCACTCTCTCTAATCTCGTTAGCATGACAAGGCAGTTTTCAAATATCACTGCAAATCGAATCATCTCACAAGCTTTGAGCTGGGAGTCTCCATGGTGGCAAAGTGTGTGTGTGTGTGTGTGACAAAGAGAGAGAGAGAGAGAGAGAGAGAGACATACATGAGTGCATGATGGTGTGTATGATAGGGGGAATGAATGCGTTATAAAGGTTCTATAGTGATGTGTGTATTTTACTTGATATGGGCACGTACAAATATGGATAGGTTTATCAAGTAAATTGGAAGCATCTAATTTAGGTGTAGATATAGCAGGTAGAATCAATAATCAATAGAAATCACTGTGAAAGAGAGAGAGAGAGAGAAAGAGAGAGAGAACTATAATGTAACCCTTTAAGGTAAAGTATAATCTAAAATACATTAAATATGTCTAGAATGATTTATTTGTAATGTGATCAGTGATTCTGGTGCTATTTGGTTGGTGCTGTATTTACATAACTTCAGTAGCTGTGCAAGTCAGCATAGCATGTTGTTCATCAGTATAACATATGAACATATCTCTACCTTATTAAATAAACATAAGTTTAATCTACTAAAGAACATTATATTTAAAGGAAACAAATGTCCAAAATATAGATTACATTAGGTACCATATATGGTTTTGAGGGTTTTTGATGGTTAGATTGGTGACACTGAGGATGCCCTCCTGGACACTGACAAGTGGAATAGGAATGTTTGAGCAGATGTTGGAAATGGTGTTGGTTACAAAGTTTAGTCACTTACCCAAATGGGAGGTCTTATATTTATCTTAGTTTTCAACTGAATAGTTGAACAGGGGAAACTGGGATTTGAACCAACAACTTTCCAATCAGTAACCACACATCTTAACCACTGAGTTACCACATCCCACATAAAAGAGTAACAAACTACAAGTTTTATATCACATTAAACCACACTAAGACACATTGGTTAGTTGGAATCTGTTTGTGTGTAATGCATCTAGCCTGATATCTAGTAAATTTGGCAAAATGTGAAAATCTCTGCTCTATAAATAACTAAATGATGGATAAAAACTGATCTATGTTATATGTAAGAAAGACTGTCATGCATCTGACAAGAGAAATGATAGACCAACATTTCTGCTTTGAATTTCAGTAGGAATTGATGGTGAATAGAAGTGATGTATTTTCCAGGCTGGGATTTTAGAGTCAACCCAGTATCTCTAATTTCAATGGAAATAAACATCAGTGTGTTAAAGAACATCTTTCACTTTTTCTTTCTTTAAAAATGACCTAATTTAAACCCCTAATTTTGCCTTTTCCCATTTTTTAGTCATAAGCTGAATTCATTTTGAAAGCATGAATTTCCCAGTAGAGACTTTCTTTTTAGCTGTAAGCCATACACCAAGAGCTTCTGTTCTTCAGAGGATGACAAAAGGAACCTACAAAAGTGCCAAACTCTAATAGCCTGATATTCTTATTGGAGTGTTGATCCAGAGCAAAGAGAAAGCTGCTCAGAGAGAGAGACAGAGACAGAGACAGAGAGATATGAGAAATCATGAGAAGCATTCATTTATATCAGTTTTATTCAGGCAGTGTAATATGCTGTATTTACTTTATAAAGACAACATCCACTGCTGTGCAAATAAAATGAATTCAAGTCTAACTGAGAGAAAATTACATAGAAACCTAACCCATGCCTTATTCTTTTTTATTGCTCATATGCTCCTACATCGTAGCAGCTCTTCTTACTTTTACCTATAAAATACATTTATATGTTTTATATTGAACAAGAATGTTTAAAATTCTCAAATTCTGTCCTATTATTCAGTCACTTATTCTAAAGCATTTTATTCAGTAACGGTTGTGAAATATTTAGCAACTGCAAGAAAACCAATAATAAAGGTGTGTAGTTAAGTTAGGACTGTAACTCTGGATCTGAGAATGTCGGCGGTTAATCTGACTTTTTCAAAGGATAAACTGTGACAGATTGCTAAATACAAAATGAATGAGGTTTCATCTACAGCCACTAGGATTGCTGGAGAATGGAAACTTACCATCCTTATGTGTCTAAAAATGTTAGGCAGAAGGATATAGTAAATTATTTTAATAATGTAAAAATGTGTACATGTGTATGTGTAAGTGTGTGTGTGTGTGCATGCATCTGTCTAACAGCATATACCTTAATTATTTTGTATTTTAATGTCCTCCAGTGGTTGGTTATATGAGAGAGAGACAGAAAGATGGAGAGAGAGAGAGAGAGAGAGAGAGAGAGAGAGATGCTCTTTTAGCTGTGCATGGAAGTGGCAGTATTATGGGAAGAGTGGTGAAGTGCAAGAAGAAGCCACACATGAATCAGTTATAAGTAAATAAAAGAACACAAGTGCATTTTTTGGTTTTATCAAAACCAATTAAAACCAATGAAGCAAGCTAACAAGGGGCAAGGCAGTACTCAGAAACATGAATCTGGCTAGCTCTCAGGCGAGTGAGTAACACATACATAAGACAAGACTAAGGTCAATAAATAAGAGAAGTTCGTCAAGACAGGCTTGAAATTTTCAGTGTTAAAGCAAAATTTCACAAAGTAGCACTGAGAGTATGGGAGAGTTAAAACTAGTATTTTAATTACAAACACATGAGTGCCATTAGTAATCAGATGACAGATAGATGCTTGACTGGAGGTCATGTGATGAGGTTGTGGGGTAAGGATCATAGGAGTTGCAGACATGGGCAGTTCTCATGATAGTGAGGAGAAATCAGCAGTCGGATGAGGTATGACCTCCTCACCCACCAGTTTTCCACTGGACATTAACAGGGTCCTTTTTCGTAGAAAAGTGCACAGCTTACTCCACAGTCTGCGGGTGATATGGTTTGCCTTAAACAGAAGCATGTCTCAGTAACACATAATTTTGACCTTGGAATTAAGCCCATTTTTCTTGAGAGATATTGGCACAAGTGAGGAGCAGGATAAAGTCTCATGCCACTGTCTAAGAGTTTGTAACCATAATATGCCACACTGAAATGTATGTTTTAGGCTGTAAATAGAATCAGAAAGCCACTTGAAGCCAATATATAAAGGCATAAATGTGACATTATTATTTAATCTATTTATTATTCAATTAATTATTTATAGTGTCCTTTCTCATGGCTGCAATTAAGCATAAATTTGTCTATCAGCACATTCTATAAAAAATAAAATATAAACTAATCAGATGTGCTGGATCAAGTGTCAAATCAATAATGAGAGTAGAAATGAAACCAAATGTGCAGTCAATAATTTGATAATTACAACTAGGACTATTTATGCAGCAAATATAGTAGACTCCTGTCATTTTAATGCTTGCCTACTTCTCATTAATATAATCTCTTTTTTTTTCATTGTTAACGACTTCCAGTTTCATTTTTCCATTGTATTATACTTTTCAACAAAGAAAACAACTTCTGCTTATAGGCTTTATATATCTGATATGTAGTCTAAAGACTACTGAAAACCCTGGCTCTGACATGCCCATACATGATAACATGCAGTCTTTGAGGTTTGAGCAGTATGCAGTTGATTCACATATGCATTAGTAAATGATGCACACACATAATTACGTTCTGAACTTGATACTGAATCCCAGTAAGGGATTTAGTCCCAATTTGCGCTAAAGTTGCTGAATTCAGTCAGAATATTAGCCTAGAAAAAAACTGCACATGCTCTGGGGCTTGATGTATCTTACTGTCGATGTTGGCAGAGACATAACAAAGATTCTGAGTTCTTCTTTTGTTATGGGTTTGTCTAGGTGACCAGCCAGACTGATGAGTACACGTTGCATGTAAATGCAACTACAGTATGTAAATCTAGGCTAGAAGATTTTAGACCTACTGACAGACAAACACGTCTATTTTATTATTTTATTCATTTGGATTAATAATGTTCTCAAAAACACTATTCAGGAGTCTATGGACTATGTAAAGTAAAACATCCTCCACCATCTAAGCTGTGGTGATCATCAGGGTTAATAGTAAGCCTGCTCGGGAAACAATATGGGGTAAAGTTAAAGCAATTTGCGCTTCACTTTTTCAGCAAAACTTTATTCCGTGTGAAACTGTACCCAATGTAATGTTGCAAAAACTGAAAAAATGTAATGTTTGGTTTTATTAGATCAAGAAAATGTATAAAGTAGTCTTATACTATTCATTAGTCTAGACATTGTTATGGAACTAACTTAAACTGATTTACAGCTGGTTAATATGTTATCAAACACAAACAGTCCAAACTCAATATTATCTGTGCACCAGTAATATTAAGGATTGTTAGTCAGGTTTGTGTTAGTCATGCTGTGGTGTAGACTTTCAGTGAGTAATCCAATCCAGTCTAACAGCACTGTATACACACACACACACACACCAGAGGCCACTGGACAACCAGACTGAATGAACTGCACCAGGATTAAATACAGTATGCCTGCCCCCTCCTGGCCACCATTACCGCACAGACCCTCTCTCTCTTTGTCTGGCTCTGATTGTCAGATTGTCTCTTACACACCTCTGCACTTTACCTAACTCCTTCATACTGTTGCTTTTCTACGAGCAGCTGTACAGCGTTGTGTTATCTGGTTTATATTTGCTTTTATATTAATGATTTTTATTCTGTGATATCACCATGATGATTATCAGTAGCAAAATGGATAACCCCTTAAACTCCTACACGTATAGTCCTTACTCTCATAGCCACAGTTCACAGTTTCACTATTGATACTGACAAATATGCCAATATGCAAATATGGGAAAATAGTGGAAATGTTACACTGCAACAGACAAACACAGACAAAGGTCTTCATTTTGTAAATGTGTCATTTTTCTTTACTATTAAGGATATATTACCTGACTCAATACACTGTACTTAATTTGGTCTGTTTCTAAAATGTAATTTGCCGCCAAGCAAACCTGCAAACCATCCCGTGCAGCAGCCAACCAATTATCCAGACCTTTCATAGACAGTCAGTTATTAATAGCATTTCAGTTTGGTCTGACTATTAAAGTGACTCCTGGATTACTCAATGACAAATAATGGGAATTATTTACTGAACACAGATGTAGCACTTTGACTGACAGTATTGTTTTGTGCTCATTAGAGGAAGTAAATTGACTGCTAGTGATAAGCCAGCATCCATAATATTTGCAAAGGGGAGGTTGTGTGCAGATTCATTTTTAAATGAATGTCTTGTGTTTGTTAACCATGCTGGTATGCTTTTTACAAAACAGGCCTCTGAATGACAGCCAGCCAAGTGGGGGTTCCCAGGAGGCTCTGGAACTCCCATAATGCCTCTGGAAGCATCGAGCAGGTGTATGGCCGAGAGGAAGAAAGGTGATTGGACAACAGAATAAAAGTGATGAAGATTTCAGAGGTGTGAGTCTAATGTCTAACACCTCACAAAAGGAAAGAGTGCAGTTTATGGGCCAGTGTATGTGTTTATCACTGGAATGTTTGTAGACTGGAGCGGCCTTGCTAACAGTTTTCCAGCAAGAAAAGGGAATACAAATTCAGGCCTTCTGGTAGGTCTGTGTGTTTGTGTATGCATGTATGCTTGTCTACTTGCTTTGGGCCATGTGGGTAATCCCACTCCTCAACACCTCCTCACAGTGTGTGTGTGTGTGTGTCTTGGGGCATGGCTGAGGGCTGGTCTTGCACAGTGAATTCCAGAGAGACTTTGGCGACTGAGTCTCTTGGGGAAAAATGGCTCCAGGAGACAGACTCTCTCTTTTTCTACAACCCAAAAAGAGCATACATTTCCCTTTCACATTATCCTCACTGCCGTCTTTATTGAATAAAAAAGCATGTGTGGAGGGTTGTTTAATCTGTCCTCAGTTTCCTGTGGCATTGGTTTTCACAGAACCAGGAGGTTGCCAGGCTGTCAACACCTCCTCATCTGCCTCTCACAGGTCACATGACCCAGGCTGTCACACGTTTCCACAGGAACTGAGCACCTTCCTTCCAGGAGGACTTATGAGAATGAACCACAATTTGAAGGTTCACCTTCCAATCCTTTTGTTCTTGCCTGATCTCTTCACTATTAAATCCCTTATAAATTCTTCTGCTGTATCAGACAGGACATGCGGTCACAATCTGTAATTGCCTTTAGGCAAACAATATGGCTTTGCTAGGTAAATGTTGTGCATTTCAATATTAACTAAAAGAAGTGTTTTTTAATAAATGCTCATACTGTTTGTGTGTGTGTGTTTGTGTGTGTGTGTGTGTGTGTGGCAAAGGGTATGTGTGCTGTGCAGAAATGATCCTCCTGAGTTCCAGTCTGCACCGTATACGCCATGATCGATCACTGAAGAGAACTCTCTCACTGGTGCAATGCAGATTCGTTCCAATGCCTGCCAGCTAATCCAAGGAAGTCTCCTGTCAGTTTCAAACATGTGACCTAGACTCATCTTCCCGTCTGTTTCTGTCACTTCATTCAGATGTGTTTGATAAACGGAATAACTGAAACACACCTAAATCACACACTGAAGTGTACCAGAAAGCTAGTCAGAGATTGAAACCAAAACATTTCCGCAGCGCACAGAAATCTTGCTGGTGTAAGAGGTAGATATTAGAATGGATAAATGTATCCTTTTCACTACTTTATTAGCCAGGTTTTAAAGAATCATTATCCTGTCTTTACAGCATGTTAAGGACAGAAGCACAATAACATCTTTTAACTAAAAACATCAAGCAATCATCAGCTCTAATGTGAAACACAAAACTACTGGTCAGATGGTTATCATTGAGCAAATGTTTTTCAATTGTAGTAAAATAACAGATTTGTAGAAAAAAAGGAAAATGAAAGATAACCCTTCTAAAAGAAAGAGAAACACTCTGGGTGATTTGTGATAATTTAGTAAATTGGAGCTGGCAGAGAGCTTTTTGAATGGAGTCTTTTGTCAGTGGCTGTGGAAGAACAGCTAGGATCAGAAAGTGTTATTGATGCTAATGATATACTTGTGAAAACAGAGAAATAGGGCAGGTTAAACGGGAGGGGTACAGGCCTGTGTGAAATGTGCTTACTGAGGGATCATTGGAGACTCTGGGGTGAAGGTCATAATAACAACTCTGGATCAGACAAAAATCCCAGGCATTTAGTCTTCTAACCTATGAGAAGGACATGCTGATATCCATCCCTCACTGTGATTAACACAAGATGAGGCCTCGTGAGCACCAACGACTGCGACGGCACAGTGTCCTGATAGCAGTGTTCACTGATCATAAAGAACAATGTGATTCTCAAAAAAAGAATAAATAGATTTAAAAAAACAAAAAAAAAACAACGTTAGGCACTCTCCTGTATCATTTATTTAATGTTGATCTTTTTTTGCACATCAGTTTTCATTGATGGAAACCATTTTATTTACTTTATCTATATATCTATAAAGAATTGAATGGCCACTAAACCAAAATATATTTATTCTAACCAATGAAGCAATGACTGCTATTGTAGAAAATAAGAGATCAGCATTGAGAATTCTAAAGCACTGTGGTATAATATAATTATTATGGTATAATATGGTATAATATAATAATTATATCATGCTAAATACTGGAATTACTGGGAAAATGTATAACAATTACTAGGTGAGATTTTAATGTATTAATGTTTTATGAAAGGCTTGCACATCTCTACAATTTATTTATATATATATATTTATTTATATATTTATTTATTTATTTATTATTATTATTTTTCATTATTATTATTTTTTATTTATTTAATGTATTTATTTTTAAAATAGATTCCTATTCCACATGCCCCTGGATCCCTGGACCTGGGTCCACTGCCATGATTGTCCCCCAAATGAAAGTGCTATGTTGTTATTTAAAGATAAATAAGAAATGAATGATGTGTCGAATGCAGCATCATTAACATGTTAGTCAACCTCACATGCATGGTGTGGAATTTTCATTTATATGATGAAGTGTGGAAGTAACAGACATTTTAATATTTTCATAATTATACCATTTCCCACTAATTTGAATTTTTTAAGTTAAATCACTTGCAATATATTGTGTTGTAAACTAATTTAAAGTATAGGCTCTGTACCCAGTCACTTTCTCTCACAGTGTAGAGATCTGTATGTTAGGTTACACCATACCACTGATGGCAAGTGCAAAGTGTGCTAATCCTTTTTTTTTTTAACCAGCTTATCTAATAGTTTCAGTTTTAACCACACAGGGACTTACTGTCATTCTTCTCTCCGTTACCTTTTGTCCTCCTTTTTTTGTGTTTTGTTCCTGACATGCTGAAGATGAGTTGAGGAATTACAGGCATGTCTGAAAAATGGCTAACAGGCACAGTGGGATCATGTGTTGTGTCGACAATGGCTCTAAGTCTGGACTGATGTCACCTGGATAATGTTACTGAGCAGCAGAAACATTTCCCATGGAGCCTGCTGAATAGGGCACAAACAACATTAAACCGTAAACAGACACGTTCCTTAAATGATGTTCACTCATTTATTCTTGTGATCATTCATTCCTTCAGGTACATGATCATGCATGTAATTCATTAGGCTACACACCAAATGTGCATTAAACAGAAAATAGCAATATTTTACAATATGTTCATGCTTTGCTTTCTTTATTTTAATGAACAGACATGGCTCTTGATGTCCTCAATGTTGTGAAGTCATTATCCAACCGTATGCTCTCGCTCTCCTCCATCTCTCTCTGTCCACACGTCATCTTTCCCTTCATCCTGTCAGCAGATAAAGGAGGGATGAAGCGTTCGGGGTCAGTCAGATGGAAGAGTGGAAGGACAAAAGAAGTGTGTCATGTGTCATCATGAGCATGTGTGCAAATTTGTGTGTGTGTGTGTGTGTGTGTGAGTACATTTTAGGGCTGAGCTGCAGAGAGCCCAAAATATGTATGGACTATGGACCAAAAGCTCATAATGATAAGGCAGACTGGATTTGGCTTCATCTCCCCAGTTTGCTCCCATCAACGTCAAAGCCAATGCCATTCACCCAACATACACACACACACACACTCACACACACACTCACACACACACATACACACACACACAACAGCGATATGTAAGCTTGCATTGCCAATCACTCCATGTAGAAAAATGCCTCTATCTCAAAAACTAAAAAAAAAAAATAAAATAAAATAAAATAAATAAATAAATAAAAAGCGAGTAAAAGTATGATCCACATGGGAGTCTGTGTGTTTGGCTTTCATGTTTGAGAAGAAAAAGTTGCTTGGGTTTCTCAGAATGATTGTTTGGTGTTATATATCTGTTTATAATGTGGCCAGGTGAGCATTTCTTGTGAAGTGCAGCCTGCGTTTGAACCAAAGCTACCTCTGTGAGGCTGTATGTGTGTTTTGAACAGAACAATGCCTGCAGACATGTCTCATGCACATGGGGGAAAAAAATCATTGACACACACATACGCCAAGTTCTGCATTGCCTGACTATCAAATACAAATCAACCAATAAACTGTACTTAGTCTGATATTTAATAGTGATTTTTATCAAGCTTTTACACTTTTAGAAATGAGCATGTTAAATCTAGACATTATATGAAGCTTTTGTTTGTCTCTCATAAGGAGCCTGTGAAAAAAACAGCTTCTTATTTAAGTAGAACCTCAGCAAGGCTTTATTCAACCTCACAACCTTTTTCTAATACAGTTCATATCTTTGTAATATTCTAGTAATAATTTTAATAGTAATATTTACAACAATTATGAACAGATGCGCTCTTTCATACTTAACTGTCATTGAAATTGTACATGGAGTTATAACAGTGGACTACTAAATATAATAAGTACTTATATATATATATATATATATATATATATATATATATATATATATATATATATATATATATATATATATATATATATATATATATATATATATATCCGTGGAGTATTTTTATTTGATTATATTTAGTAGTTCAGTGTTGAGAAAGTTTGGCTCCACATATGGACAGCTTCTGTAATGACTTTTCAGTGTCAGCTGCTGAGGCATCTGGAATTCCTGTTCAAAGAGAGAAAGAGCACGAGGGGGTGGGAGGGATTAGCGTTAATACATATTGTTAGACGGCTCACCTTGCCCTCATTGGGGGATATGAGAGGATTAGCATCACAGAGTGTCAAGGCCAGGTTGACTCTTCTGCCCTGGGGTGCAGTGCACAAAGAGAGGTATGAGACATGCTCCGACAATCCTCTCCACTGCCCAGTCTGCCAGCAGCCCAGCACACTGGACCAAAACAAGCATATCTTTATAAATGTCTTTTTAAATGCAAACAGAATACTCAAATGTTCATTACTTTTAGAGAGGAATTATGATATTTGTTCATAGCTGTGAAAGAATTATGGATCTACACTGAAAGAAAAACTGAGAAATAAAAATGGGGTAGAATTTCTTCAAATCAAAAATATATAAATAGAGAAAACAAAGTAATTATAAACTGTGTTGTTTGTTACAATCATGATGTTTGTAGTTTTCTCAGGTTTCTCACCTTATATTATTCTCAAACTTAATAAGAGAGATTTTGAAACAAGAGAAAATTATGCTTCTGCCATTATCTGTATTTTTGTGTTTCATATTTCTGCCTTCTCTATCTGTGTCTCTACTGGGAGCTAAAGGAACAAGGCCTCTGTTGGAGCCTGAGTGGCTGCTGTGAGAGCGTGTGTGTGTGTGTGTGTGTGTGTGTGTGTGTGTGAAAAGTGATGAATATTAAGGGCCCATTGTGATGAAAATGCTGCTGGCCTTTAGACACTCAGGCTTTAAAGTTATAGCCTTAGGGAGCTCCATCTGCTATAGCGTCAGACCTCTCCCCTTCAAACACACACAGAAACACACACTCATACACTCACACACTCATAAACACATGCATACACACACATACAAATTCTTTCTACCTCACAGAAATAATGCAAACTGTATGCACACACTTTTGAAACATAATTTCAAACACCTAGTGCAGTGGAAGCAGTGGGTTTATGTAGGTCTGGGTTGTAGGTGGGTTTATAACACACCAAATGTCACATTATTTCTTAGATTTTAAAAGCCTGTATTATGTTAAATTGTCCTTATGCATGGCAAGTTAAATATACACTTGTACTGTGGCTTGTCAGGTCTGAAGGTGTGAATATGTATAATTCATTGTGTGCTGGTCAGCAGATTGCAGCTAATCAGAGGTAAGTAGTGACCTGAGGGCATAGCAGCAAAGGAGATAGCACCCCAAAAGCACCCCCCCTCCCCTAAGACCACCACCCCCACTGCCCCCAACCACCCCACACACAAACACAGAATGTACAAATCACG
The DNA here is from genome assembly GCF_019097595.1 of Hemibagrus wyckioides. NCBI lineage: Eukaryota > Metazoa > Chordata > Actinopteri > Siluriformes > Bagridae > Hemibagrus > Hemibagrus wyckioides. The sequence goes on along the minus strand of NC_080732.1, from coordinate 11,042,931 downwards.
CCTCTAAATGATCACCATATCTCCCTGTACGTCTGCTCCAGGTGTAGCCTTCAGAGATAAGCAATCTGCACACACACACATATGCAAACACACACACTCACACACAGACAGACACACACAGTAAGTACTTCACTCACTAACACACACAGATTTCCCCTTACTTACACAAAATATTGAAAAGCTACTCGACAGTATTCAGACAACTTTTACGGAAAGAATTTCACTGCAAATGAAGGCCTTGTTTTGGTAGAAACAAGGTGCATCTGAAGCCAGCAGGGCTACTAGACCACACACCATCCATCAAAAAGGAATCTCCTCTGTAGATGACCACAGATGAGCATGAAGCACATTACATACCCATTTGGCCATTTCAGCTGAGCTCAGAATGCTTGGAGGTCAGTAGAGGAGAGAGGATTTCCCAGCACCAGTCGGCATGCAGGGATGTGGGATCTTCTTCAGTCTCTCCTTAATGCTCTCACACCGAGGATCACTGGAGCTGGACCTGTGGCCCTGGTGCAGTGCATGCTGGGACTGGGGAGATGGAGTATGTCTGGCCGGTAATGTGGTGTTAGGAGAGGCTCTGAAGCGCTCAAGTGTAACGGAAGCAGTAGATGGACTGAGCCATAACCTGGACTCACAGGGAGGTGCTGATGAAGGCAGTTCCAGTAATGACAGAGAAATAGAACTATATAACTCCCTCAACCACCGTGCAACATGTTTCATTCCACCAGGGTGCTGGAACATGATCCCACATGAAAAAGGTGTGAAATATTTCTTCAAGCTATCTTTACAGTCAATTCATATACTATCTTCATAGCCTTTATATGAATTTTAAATTAATTGAAATCATTTACATCACTGATTTAGGAAGAAAGGATAAGAAGTTAAAACTTCAGCATTAATTGTGTAAGGTTCTGCAGTTCAAATAGTAGACGTTATGTTGGATAAAAAAATATGGAAAAATTTAAAATAGTATCAGTGCAAATTTACAGCTCTGTTGATATACATGTCAAATAATGCTAATACAAATAACAATAATATATTATTATTATTATTATTATTATTATTATTATTAAATTAATAATTATAGAAATAATAATTATAATTATTATTATAGGTCATTATTTGCCTTTATAAACACATAATTTAATTTTTTGACCATATAGTATCCAGTTATGTCACCCAGATGAGGATGGGTTCTCTTTTAAGATCTGGTTCCTCTCAGGGTTTTGTCCTTATATCAGCTCAGGGAGTTTTCCCTTACCATCATCACCGTCGCCTCTAGTTTGCTCATTATAAATTTAGATTAAAAATTTAGATCTTGACTTTATACATTTCTCTATATTTGTGTAAACCTGCTTTGTGACAATGTCCATTTTTAAAATAGTATAGCTATAGAAAAAAACGAATTGAAATGAACTGAATTAATGTCAACATCTTTCTGAGTCTCTTTTATTTTAAATATCACTAAATCCTCTTCACGTTTTGAAATTTTATCTTGTTGCTTGAGATATATTTTCAATATTCTTACTCTTTTTTTGTGGATTAATTAGAAAAAGGGTTAGGCTTCATATTCCTTTTTCAGTCAGAGACCACAAAGGAAGCAAACATTTCATGGTACTCCACTTCATGACTTCCTTGTGAATTCCTGATGTGATTAATGTAAATATCATGATTACGCACATTATATTGTATCTTCTTACAACAAAACTTCCTTTACAATGACTGTGTGTGTGTGTGTGTGTGTTTGAGAGAGAGAGAGAGAGAGAGAGAGACGGGGGTAAGGGTTGGGGGATCAAATGAAAACATCTAACTAAGCAGCAAAAAGTACAAAGGAAGAGTGGGTCTATAGCCGGATAACATCCGAAACATTCCACAGAGCTGAGTTATGTTTTATTTGCAGACCCCTTAGTGCAAAAATTCATAATAATATGATATGAATGTACAATTGCAATCTTTCTTTCTTTCTTTCTTTCTTTCTTTCTTTCTTTCTTTCTTTCTTTCTTTCTTTCTTTCTTTCTTTCCATCTCTTTTCAGATCAGAAGTGTTGAGTTTTGACACCAGCCTGCAGGAGTAGTGACCCAAGAAGTAATTAGAGGAGGAATCCCCTCTCTTTTTCTCTCTCTCCCTCTCCCCCTCTCTCCCCAATGCCGGATGGGATCAAATAAGAGCCAGTTGTGTTTACTTCCTGATCCATCAAATTTCTGTAACGATGGCTACAGCCGCCTCATCTCCTTACTGCTTCTTAAGCTGCCTGGTTTCGGAGACCAGCCTGCAGGGTATGCTCTCTCTACTGCTACACCTAACCGGATTAACCCTCCACACAGACACACACACACACATACACACACACACACACACACAGGTGGAGGGGTCCATTATCCAGGGTGTGTTAGATGCAGACTTAATGCAACTGCAGACTTAATGCATCATCAAAAAAAGGTGAAAGAAAAACCTGTGCCAGGCAAAATTATGTTCCAGCAATATTAGAAGAACGAACACAATTACATTTCGCAAGGATTAAGCTCAAAGCTTTCAGCAAGCAGCCATCTTTTCACATGCCATGAGAAAAACTCTTCCATGTTATTTGTTATATCTTTATATACTTTTTATCCCTGTGGGCTGCTGGGATTGAGGCATGTATGACAGACGTTAAAATGTTACACTAAAGAAACCTCACTGCTTTTACAATATTACATGGCCCTCCGAACGGTAACACGAGAATTCAAGTATCCTAATCATATTTAGAGTGAAAAAACAGGAAATGTCTAAGGCTTTCTCAAAAGCCTGTTCTTATGACCTACAAATTATATAATTTTTCTTCTATGCTGTTCATAGCTCTCACTCACAAACTGATATTGATGTGAGACAAGGATAGTGGGAGCAGTGTTGGAGTTTGTAAATACTTCAGCTCTCTCAGCAACTGTGATTGTCCAGGGCACACTGGTGTTTGAGCTTTGGTAGACCGTGATTTTCTCCCCTGCTGACAATGACAGAATTTTGCAGCCCCTAAACTACTCAAATGAGCTCACATCCAGGACATAATGGTGGAGCCTGTGTGTGTGTGTGTGTGTGTGTGTGCGTGACACTGAGGGTGAACAGCGCAGTGTGTGAGCCGATCTGTGAGAGCCAGGTCCCGCATGCTCACACCAGACCAGCCCTGATTTAACTAGATGGATCGGCAATTACAGCAAATTAACCTTAGAGTGCCGTCTGCCACAGGAAACGTTTAACCAATTTATTTACAGGCCTGACATACGGCAACATGATTAACCAGCACACATCAATAGCATTTAATGGCCTTATTGGATTTGCAACATATTAAAAAACTCATCATTTTACCAGAGGAACAGCTAACTATATGTCCGAGATTACCTGCAGTTTATTTGGACAGCATGGCCCATGCGGTCTCTGGACCTCACCCATACTCTTTTGGCCAAGAGGAGACACAGAGCAAATAACAGATGACTGTGTGCTCTCTCTCTCTCTCTCCCTCTCTCTCTCTCTCTCTCTCTCTCCATGTTTTTTTTGGGGGTTGCTGTGGGCTGCGTTAATATTGCGTCTGCAATCTATCAATAAGGAGAAATTTCTAAATGAGATTAAAAAAAAAGTAAAAATAACCTAAAATATTTTCAGTTATTTTTTCCTCGCCTTGTTATATACACAATCCAAAATTTTGTGTTGTACTTACTTACCACAGATGAAAAAGTATAATTTTATAATATTAGTATATAATAACAGTAACAAACACCTAAATTGGGACCTTATAACATATTGCTACACATTGCATAATCTTTATTAAAGCACTGCAGGAGAATTTGTGTTGGGCTCCGTGTTACAACATTGTCTTTACATGAAAGAAAATACTCTTTTTTATGTAGTATGTCACTGTCTTTAAATGAAAGAATACAGTAATATAGATACACTGCTTGAGACTGTGTCATTTATAATTTAATTATTTTGTACAAATATAATTAAATATAATAAATCTGGATTATTTTAAACAATATACACATAAATATACTCACTGATGTGGAAGTAATAATTTGCTTAAAAATGTATTCTATTCAGAGATTAATCTGATTAAGTCAATATAATGACAACTCACCTTTAACTCTTACATATAAAGTAGCAAATCAAGAATGAAACCACTTCTGTCCTCTCACACATTTTTTCATAAAATAAAAAAAAAAACAAATTATTATTATTATTATTATTATTATTATTATTATTATACCAACACCTTGCTATTGTGACAATATAAACAATGTAGAAACTCTATATCCCAGTAAATGACATCTATGCTCCCACACACTAATTAGTCAACTTGTGAAACAGATTGAAACATGGCATCTGGCACTACAGCTGTCATTAACTCAGCTGCAGAAGATGACCCAGGTTTCCAGAAGATTTTACCAAGTGGAAGAATATGAACAGAAGGCATGAGGAATGCCATGTACATGATGTCATCTTTTCTTGACACATCATTAAATGGGCTAATAACACATTATTATTTGGGAATGTAAAAACCAGTTTTCAGAGTGAAAGATTGAAGTGCAGGCTGCGTTTAAGTCTACAAAGTATTCGATCAGTTTTCATCTTAAAGAATTTTAATCTTAAAGGATGAATCTTATTCATATGCTTTTAGGAATGATTTAATTATTTCCTACAATGATACAAACTAGAAAGGCTATAAATATACACTCATCAAGCTATTTATTAGGAACACTATATTAATACTGGGTTAAGCCTCCCATCGGTCTCAGTTTTTCATGGCATGGGTTCGTGTTGAAAACATTGCTATGAGAACAATTTTCCAGTCGCACTTTCATCCCAAAAGTATTTTATTAAGATTCTTTTGAGAGTGAGATAACATTTGCTTTGTGACAGGGTGCATTATCATGCTGGAAATAGCCATTAGAAGAATTCATGAGACCAGGCTACGTCTCTTCCAATCTTCAACTGTACAGTTTTGGTGTCTATACCCACTGCAGCTTCAGCTTTCTTCTGCTCTTGTGGCCCATCAGCCTCAAGGTTTGATGTGTTGTGCATTCCTAGATGCTTTTCTTCTTACCACAACTGTACAGAGCGGCTACACAACTGTTCAGAGTTACTGAAGTCTTTCTGTTAACGTGAACCAGTCTGGCTATTCTGTGTTGACTAGGGGTTTCTGTACACAGAAATAGATGTTTTTCACTTTATTGTATCATTCTGAGTAAACACTGTTTGTGAGAAACCCCCTGGTGATCAACAATTATAGAAATATTCATTTCAGATCATCTGGCACCAACAGTCATGTTAATATCATTGAGAGAAATCACAATTTTCCCTATTCTGATGGTTGATGTGAACATTACTTGAAGCCCTGCATAACTGCAATGCACTGCTCCACATGATTGGCTGATTAGATAATTGCATAAATGTCTTCCTAAAAAAGTACTCAGTGAGTTATTAAAAGTTTAAGTCTAAGATTCACTCTCAGTATGATTTGATTTAATAAATAATTGTAATGTTTTAACAATATTGTTTTCATTCAATAACATGACTTCAGTTTCTTGAGGTTAGCAGAATGTCATCCCAAGATCAGTATCGGTATTAAAGTTCCCTCTTCAATCATCTGCACCGTGCAGTGTTCTGTGGAAAGTGGAAGATTACGTGTCGAGACCTCTGAAAGGTGTTTAGTTTCCAAAGCCTTCCTTAATGGCTATAGTGTGGTGACATAAGCAGTGATTTATACAGCTACAGGAGAAGACATCGCTGCCAGGATTGCTCGAGGACAAGTGATCATGGATATGAAGGCATGCTGTGTGTAGGAGTGTAAGTTTGGACTTGAAGCATAACACACACACACACACACACACACACACTTACTCATTCTTTCTGCTCTTGATAGTGGAGCACCCTGAGAAACTCTGCCACTCATACTTCTTCTTCCTTTATATTTCCACTTCAAAGGAGCATCTGATTTGAGAATCTATTTAACATGTAAAGTGATATTAAAGACAGAAAAAAACACCAGCTCTGGATCTTAGGGCTTTAATTATTGTATTACTTTTTCATACCTAACCCACTGCTACCCACACCACCTATTAGCCCATTAGAAAAGGGCTCTTTGTGGCTAGTGATAATTACCGCTGACACCTCCATTTAATCATTCTGCCCATTGTTAATGAAATGGCTGCTGAGATTCTGGTTGGGGAAGAGGAGCGGCTGACAGTTGGAGAGGGGAGAAAGAGAAAGGTGAGCACAGGTATGAGAGCAATGTCATCACAGCCTCCCACCTGTTTAGCCTGAAGGCCCGGCTGCAGCGAGACCAATCAAAAACAAAGGGGGTGAAAAAAAGAGGATGATGAAAAAAGGAGAGAAATAAGTTTGGCCTCTCTTCCAAAGGTGACTGAGAAACATCACAGTGTAAACACAGGTCAGTATTTAAGTCAAAATTAGAAAAAAACACTGAAATGATAGACTTTCAATTGGCCTTGCTCACTTTTTCTATCCAATTACAAGCCATTTTAAAGAGAATAAAGAAAACACTAAATTATTAAATCACTAAATTATTTGACGTGAACATTTAACAACAATATTGACTATTGAACTTTTAAAATGACCCAAATATATTTCCGGATATTGAAATTATAACACATTATATGAGTTTTTTTTTTTTATCAGTTTATCATATGTTGCTCAAATGACACTGAACATACACTATATTGCCAAAAGTATTCGCTCACCTGCCTTGACTCGCATATGAACTTAAGTGACATCCCATTCCTAATCCATAGGGTTCAGTATGACGTCGGTCCACCCTTTGCAGCTATAACAGCTTCAACTCTTCTGGGAAGGCTGTCCACAAGGTTTAGGAGTGTGTTTATGGGAAATTTTGACCATTCTTCCAGAAGCGCATTTGTGAGGTCACACACTGATGTTGGACGAGAAGGCCTGGCTCTCAGTCTCCGCTCTAATTCATCTCAAAGGTGTTCTATCGGGTTGAGGTCAGGACTCTGTGCAGGCCAGTCAAGTTCATCCACACCAGACTCTGTCATCCATGTCTTTATGGACCTTGCTTTGTGCACTGGTGCACAGTCATGTTGGAAGAGGAAGGGGCCAGCTCCAAACTGTTCCCACAAAGTTGGGAGCATGGAATTGTCCAAAATGTCTTGGTATGCTGAAGCATTCAGAGTTCCTTTCACTGGAACTAAGGGGCCAAGCCCAGCTCCTGAAAAACAACCCCACACCATAATCCCCCTCCACCAAACTTTACACTTGGCACAATGCAGTCAGACAAGTACCGTTCTCCTGGCGACCGCCAAACCCAGACTCGTCCATCAGATTGCCAGATGGAGAAGCGCGATTCGTCACTCCAGAGAACGTGTCTCCACTGCTCTAGAGTCCAGTGGCGGCGTGCTTTACACCACTGCATCCGACGCTTTGCATTGCACTTGGTGATGTATGGCTTGGATGCAGCTGCTCGGCCATGGAAACCCATTCCATGAAGCTCTCTGTGCACTGTTCTTGAGCTAATCTGAAGGTCACATGAAGTTTGGAGGTCTGTAGCGATTGACTCTGCAGAAAGTTGGCGACCTCTTTGCACTATGCGCCTCAGCATCCGCTGACCCCGCGCCGTCAGTTTACGTGGCCTACCACTTTGTGGCTGAGTTGCTGTCGTTCCCAAACACTTCCAAGTTCTTATAATACAGCTGACAGTTGACTGTGGAATATTTAGGAGCGAGGAAATTTCACGACTGGATTTGTTGCACAGGTGGCATCCTATCACAGTTCCACGCTGGAATTCACTGAGCTCCTGAGAGCGACCCATTCTTTCACAAATGTTTGTAAAAACAGTCTGCATGCCTAGGTGCTTGATTTTATACACCTGTGGCCATGGAAGTGATTGGAACACCTGATTCTGATTATTTGGATGGGTGAGCGAATACTTTTGGCAATATAGTGTATTTCAGATGCCTTACACAATTTATTACTTTCTAAATAAATAAGAAATATAAAACAAAAATTCTGATTCAATTCTATTTTCAATTTACTGACAATCTGATGTCTTAGTATCTTACATTTGTAGAATTTGATAGAAAAAAAAACACTTTCAAGTGTTGGACAAATAAATATCTTCAGACAGAACTCACATCATTTATTCATCAATGTGTCAATCCTGCATATTTATTAAGCCTTTAATGGTTCATTATCAGATTTCACTGAGCATAGGGAACAATTTCTGATTCACTGAGTATAACCCCCAATTTGACAGAAATACATAACACATTATGATTTTTTTTTCTCATGATTGTTTTGGTTATTCTTCACAGCGTGTCATTAACAGGGAAATTCCGATTTGGAAGAGGATCCCTGAAACCACCAAGAAGGCCTTAAGAAACCCTCCGCTATGTCTGAAGAATGTTGTCACTGCACCCGGCCATTGTTCTTCTATGAAACAGTATTCTGGTGTAAAAGCATGGTGGGCGTTAAGCGCCTGAATCAGATCCCAGCACGGCTTTGTGAAAAGGTGGTAAACCCCTGACATCGATAGCGTCTCTCTGCTGTCTTCTAAACCTGCCAGTGCGCCTTAGCACCAGCGCTCAGTGGTGTCAGGTAGCTCCTGTGCTCTCTGCCTCCTCTCCACACCTATTGTCACTCGTTTATGGTGTTGTCTTTCCTAACCATTCACTGCACATACGCTGTTGTCAGCTTTTTCATCTCAATGTGTCTCTCAGCTTTCAGAAAAGAAAATGGACATTTGAGGAGACAGTGGATGAGAGCGAGAGAGAGTGAAAGAGGGAGAGAGAGAGAGAGAGAGAGAGAGAGATGATGTTCCACCAGAGGATGGGGTATATTAAATGTTTAGACCATGGGTAAGACATTTCAGGTATTCTGAGTCACCGCACTTGCATGCTCTAAATCTGTGCGTGTGTGTGTGTGTGTGTGTTGAATCATCAAAACCATCTTGAATTTTTTCAGGTAGATTAGTCTTAAACACTTCTATATTATTTGGATTTTAGCATCAAACCAAAAAAAAAAAAAGAAACCTTCAGGCCTCCGTGTTGTAATTAGTTTATTGTACCTGTGTGAGTGTAGAGTCATGAAAGTTTGCACCACATGTTCCAGACTGCTCCACTAACATCTTTAAACATGGAGACCTTTTATCACCCTTGTTTCCTATTACTCTGTCTCTTTCCCAGGGTCTGAGAAATGAGTGGAGCGATTAGGGAATCCCTTTTCAACTAATCACCCAACACCAGGGCCACTTCCGCTGCACTGATTACCACGGAAACCATTAGGAAGAAGAAAGTGCTGGGATGTTTGATGGTGGCTGGCTGGCTCAGGGGAGGTCAGTGAGGGGTGTGTGTGATCGGCCATTCAGTCTTCCTGCTCCTATTACTCTAGCATTTCCTCTATCTAACACACACACACACACACACACAGTACACATACTCTGCCTAATTACTACCATACCAGGTCCCAATGCTTGGTTAATCTCCACTCTCTTTACACTGGTCACCTCTCTGCTAAATCCTCAGCCATCATTATATCTGCCATTACAAACTACGATCCTTCACATTTCAGCTCTGTGTACAAACAGAATTGCTTTCACTCCTAGTTACAAATGTCTTTTCCTGATCTTTACAATAAAGTCTGATGCAACGATTTAGTATAATGTACTTTCAATAGCAGGAGTAGACACATCATTAACTCATTAACTAGAGAATTTACACATGCACAACAAATGAAAACTTTTGGCTGGTAGAAGTTCTAAGCAATATGAATTAGAAAAGAATAACCTGGAGATGAAGTCACTAGCCCAGGTGTCCAGATTTCATGTCCAGGTTATTCAATTTCTTATTCATAGTAGCTTAGGACACAGACACTGAATAGGATTAATCTCATATACAGTGGGATCCAAACATCTAAGATCACATTAAAAATCATGGATATTTTTTTCTATTTAAATTGGCAAATAAACAGGGCTTAGAAATGTTAAATATTTAAAAGAAATCAGTTAATGTTTAAAGTCTTAAATATATAATATGCATTATTTATAGTTCTCTATTTTAATATAAGCCTATAAACAAATTTGTAATATTCAGCATGTTAGCTTATGTTAGCTTAAAGGTCAGATTTTCTTTATGCTTAATCTGTTCTGTTGAAGCGTGCATTCAGGTAACACTCTGATGGATTTGATCTAAAGGAGTCTGGAGGATTTGGAGCTCATGCTAGATCGAGTGCACACAGTAAAGCAAAAAAAATCTGAAAGATTTGACTCTTCACTCAAGTTTTGTAAAGTAAATCTGTCAGTTATACAATTCAGAATGAAATTTGTATTATATTAGAAAATAATGCAAAATAGAAGCATTTCCACTCTCAGACTTTTGGGTACCTTTAATTAGGTCTATATTTTTACCTGAATATTATCTTTTCAGAGCTGTCTCACAATTTAGCATGATTATTGGTGCTGATTGTGATTATATGAAATTGTTGGTCAAGCAAAATATGTCAACAAATATTTTCATTCTCAATCACTTTAATGAATTAATTATTATTCTTGCTCCAGAACTATTTGTAGTTAGGGTTTGTGGTGCTATACCTGGTAATATTTAGAGGACATGTAAGATTAGAATAAAACCTGATTGATTTTTCAGTAGCTGTTTCTGTAGTCTGGTTATATATATTACAGCCTACAACAATGACAGAGTTTAACCTGATCAGAATCACTAAATGACATCATTAATTACACTATTATACTGTATACGACTGACTAAAATAAGCTAAAATATATTAAATCATTCATTTCAGTGGCTGATATGCCAATATCATGTTTGTTAGAGAACAATCTTACAATTAGATTTTATTATCTCTGTTTTTGAGGATGGTCTGTGAGCAGTAGGCAGCAGTGGAATATATGTAATGGCACTACAGCAGATATGCACCGATTTATCCATGCAAATAAATCACTATAAATCATAAATTTATATATAAATGATTCTAATAAATGTTTTAGGCTACTACAAATTTTGTTTAACTTATATCCTATCAAACACACTCCAGACAAGCTTTTACAGCACAGAGCTGCTGGACTAAAGCAAGAGATCAAGCCAGCTGCTTTACCTGGAAGCTGTGCACACACACACACACACACACACACACACACACACACTGTGTCAGAACACATCAGCAATATGCTGCAAGCTTGCCTCCCAAACCTTTCATAAGGATCAGCATAATTTACACAGTATAACAGATAAAACATTATAAAATACAGATCTGTAGCAATTACTGAAACCGTCTGAGCATAACATTGTCAAAATGCATAATATATCATAGTGAAAAAATATTTAATGCTTCTGCTGTTACTATAACAAAATAATAAAAATAATATTAAACATGATTCTTCATTTCTATTCCAACATTGTCCTCTTAATAAAATAGAAAGAGCAATGAAGGAGCTTTTAGCTGGCTCAACTAACACTTTGGACGAGTGTAAATTCATTTAAAGCTAAATGTTAACATTACTGTACATACCTGCCTTATTTATCCTGAAGCCTTCATCACCTGAACATCACTCACTGCTGCTGAGGATGTAGGAGGACATGTAGAACCTAGAAGACAGTGAGATTACTGTGAATAAAATCATGAAGATACCTTAAAAATATATGTTTTGACCTCACGTCTCCATCAGTGAACAGTTGACAACAAAATAAACCTCAAGTTAAAACTAACTAAGAATAAATTGATAAATAGCTCTGCTGCTAGTATTCCTAAGTTTCTCATAAGCTCATAACTTCTGGGTTATTTTTTGTCCATGTAATACACATTTATAGTAGGGAATTATTTATAATCATGTGCTCTGGTGTCACCCAGATGAGGATGTGTTCCCTTTTTAAGTCCACGTCCTCTATATATAAATTAATAAATGTAAAAATTATATCTGGATTTATATATTACAGTAAAGCTGTATTGTGACAATGTCCCTTGTTAAATGTGATTTAGAAATTAAATTGAATTGAATACCTGTTCTTAGATTAGATTAGATTTGACTTTATTGTCAAAATGATTATTGTCATTGTGTAAAGTACATGTACAAAGCCAGTAAAATGCAGTATTATGACTTCATTCATACAGAACTGCAGTGCATTCATATCATACTCTTTTATATTCATTCATGTTTATGTTTACAGTATAATAGGATACTTATATGCACTCACTCAGAACCAAACAGACTTTATGCTATTCAATGCTATTTCATGTATCTGTCTTGTAGTGTATTGTATTGTCTGTTTACACTTTCTTTTGTGTTGTACAAGGTTGCACACATGCACTTTATGTGAATAGGTTAATTTAAATTTTAGTCCTTAGTTCTGTGTTGTGTTATGCAGCTCTCTGTCTTTAAGTAGCACCAGAGTCCTGGAGGAATGTTGTTTCATCTCATGGTGTATTGCATCAGCTATGTATGGTTGAAATGACAATAAAAGCCTTTTGACGTGACTTGACTCATTCACTTATTAAGCTTCAGTAAACATTTAATCCAATTTAGGGTCATGGTGGATCTGGGGACACTGGAATGATGTGGGACAACACCCTGGATGTGATGGCACTCCATCACAGAACATGTCCATCACAGAACATGTCCATCACGAACAGGGCCTCGTCTTTTTTTTTTTGTAAAAAATAATCACACCATTTAGAGGATTATTGTATATTGTATTAAGTAGGCCTCAGATTGCTTTTAAGATATTTTAAGACTTCCAACTCTTATTGAAGTCTTATGATACATGCCTAGCTATTCACATTTTCTGCTTAATAAGCTTCTGTGTTTAATGATTAAATAAATAAATAAACAAACAAACAAACAAACAAACAAACAAATAAATAAATAAATAAATAAATAAATAAATAAATAAATAAATAAATAAATAAATAAATAAATAAATAAATAAATAACATGCTCTTGAGCTGCTATACCATATAGAATCAGCATCAGTTCCCATGCTGATCTCTAAATCTAGGGGCTTCCAGTAATGTCATAGTAATTTATTCTAAATGACAATGCTTAAATTAATTATAATCTTTATCACATGATCTTTAAACTTTTGGGGCTGTGACATGGTTAGGATATTAATTTGAAAAGGATAACAATGAAGCATCTAAAGAGAAATTCATCAAGAGCCTAAAGCTGAAAGTGAAAACTTTACAAATTTTGAAATATTGGCAAAAAAAAGTAGGTGGAATCTAAATAACCAAAACATCAACATGTTCATGACTTACAGTTCCTGCTTCCAGAAATGTAGGAGACAATACTTAAAAATATAATATAATATTGCTCCTCATGGATTGTATTGAACAAATGACTGGGGATTTCCACAAACAAGAGCAGGCAACCTGAGCATGCACTATTGTTATTCTGGCCATAATTACAGTCTTTCAGAAATATGTAAAGAAAAGTACCAAAAGCAAAGCATGGAGCACTGACCTGCTTTAAACCTCTTCTCTAATATTGCATGATGAAATTAACACACACACACACACACACAAACACACACACACAAACTCACACACAATTACTGCTAAAAACAGAGCAGAGAACAAAATATATACAAACCAAATGACCAAAGGGAGATGATTACTAACTGACCACATGCACATGTTTTGCTATCCTCCCTGTTTTCTTCATTTTCTGCTTTGTGAGTTTGAGCTAAATATCCCGAGTTAGCAGGTTCGCTCAATACTCTTGGTTCTGTGTTAGAGAATTTAGAGCATGGCTAAATCATACTGCAAAGTACAGTTATATAAGAATAGGGATCTGTGAGACCTGCAGGACACAAGCAGGAGTTTTTTACTCTCAGAAACCCTCACACAAGCAGAAGCAGATATGAAGATATGAAGCTCAGAAAAAAGCAGGGAAAAAAAGCCTATGTGCACAGTGCTCATTTATCACATCCATTCACCTGCAGTAAATGGTTTATCCTGGTTATGGTCTATTTTGTTTATCTTATTTCTTTGCTTATATTTAGGAAAGTAGAACTATCTAAGTTCATTATAAAATGAACACCTCAGGAGCAGGTGAAACGCAAATAGTGGGTTTAGTCAGATGGCAGAAGCAGTGTGAGTTTGAGAACATACATGCACCAAAGCCTGTTTGACAAATTCACCAATTGTTTGAGTATGTGTGTATGAAAGAAAGAGAGAGAGAGAGAGAGAGAGAGAGAGAGAGAGAGAGAGACAGAGAGTTTATGAGGTCACTAGCTCTTATGCAAGACAAACCTTTAATATTAACTTTAATTAGGATGTGACAAACAGAAAAAGTCTTAAATCACAATAATTTACAAACATTAAAACAAACCATGTGAGTGGATCAGCTCAGAGCAGAACAGAGAATCAAAAGCAAACAGGGAAGAATTAAGACTTCTAGATTTGTAATGTTCAGGTCCGGAGATTATCTGCTTTATCCAGCGCTTTCGTTTCCAGCTGCTAATAGGGACCAGACAGTAACATGAGCGTGTCTTGCATCAGAACAAAGCGGATGACCTCCACCGATTGTCCAGTCCATTTAGCATGAAGAATAACTCCTCTAATTGTGTTCCCTAAGCAAGACCAATCCACTGCATCTAATCCTCTATATTTAGCCTAATATCATCTGTAAAGAGTCAGAGGAAGCTCTTTTTTTCTGAAAGATCTATCCCAAGTGGCTGTGTTTCTAATTGCTGAGATGATGCAAGGCAAATGCAAAACTCCAACACACCATATCTCATTAAGCTCTGATAAACGCTCACACTGGGATTTTTTTTTGTCCAAACAGAACCTCGGACAATGAACTCAATACACAATTATTATTTTTATTATTTTTTTATTATTATTAATAGTAAACATTGTTTGAAGTATAAATGTTCTTTGCCTGCCTATCTGTCTGTCTGTCTCTCTCTCTCTCTTTCTCTCTCTTTCTCTCTCTCATGCTTTTTCTCTTTCACACACACACAGACACACACACACACAGCTGAAGACAGTAAGCTTTACACAAATTAAAAACCTTGCTTTTTATTTGTAATTATTTTATTTATTTATTTATCTATTTACTTATTGCACATGAAGGCACAGACATCATTAAATAATGTATTTAAACTTTAGATTGAAGAACTATCCTAAAAAACATACCCAAACTAAAAGCAATCTCACATTCCTCTGAGACATGTGTCATATGTCAAATTACATAACAAAAATGTGTCAGAAAAACACAGGCATTCACTTAAATTATTCCAGGCTTTGTCATCATGTACACTGACACCAAACGCCACAGATCTGAGACATCAGTGGACAGTCATGCTCGATGAACAGCTGCCTGATCAACACTGTGTGATCTGTTGCCAGTTATTATGCAACAGGGCAGAGGGTAACTTCTCTGTCTCCATAATAGCGACCCTTATTAGCTGCGTGATTAGTGAGATTTATGAACACACATTCCTGAGAAGCAAACTCTGCACACACCTGCTGGAACAGGGGGAACTCAAACAAGCTTCATCATAAATTATTTGACTCTGACAGAAGATTTACGTCTTAAAAATGGAGTCTTGGCGTACCAGTTTTGGCATGTTAATGCCAACCTGAGTTTATAATGTCACCTGACTGACTGCTAGCACTACAGCACTACAGAGTTCATGTACGAATCATTTAGTCAGAAGTATGCAGAGTTTTAGAGAAATACAAATGTTTAAAAAGCTTTTTCCTGCTAATAAACACTGAAGAGCATGTCTTCACCAAGGAAATGCTGATTTTAATTTTTTTAAATTCTGTTATGCACTGCAACCACACCATGTCTCATAAAGCCATGCAGTTTCCTTAAACAGCTGTGCTTCATTGTGTTTGCATATTACATTACTGCACCTTTACTTAGCTAAACTCTACAGTACAGAGATGAAATATATATATATATATAAACAAATAATATTTAAATAAATGAATATTACACCTACATTTTTTAATATATTATTTATTATTATTAATTATTATGATTATTGCTATATTTATTTTTGTTTGCCAATACAGTGTAACAAATATTATTCTAAATAAATTAATCCTGGAAGACCATGAGCCAATTAAAATACATACATTTTAAACAATTACATTTAAAAAAAAAAAAAACCATAGTCTGAGGCTGTGGAGACAAATGAGCATCTTTGGCCCCATCTATCAGCTACCTGCAAGGAAACAGCTTGATAATGATCTGCAAATTATGTGAGACAAAATCACCTGAAAATCTAAGAAACACGTTCAGGTAAACCATTAGCTGAATGTGCTAGACCAGCTAGTCAGGTGATTGGTGTTTTATGGTGTGAATGTTCTGAATTAAACATAAGATAGCGCTTCAGTGTTCAATAATGATTGTTATTTTAAATATATCTCTATGCTACAGCCTGTAGGCAACACTCAGTTAATTGTGTAAGGGGTATATTTGATTTAGAGTCAACTATGTATCCAAAAAAATTGTTTGAACTAACATTAGCTAGCAAGTTAAAGAACTTATAGCAGGCTAATGAAATCCCAACAGCATTTGGCAAAATTAGCTAGCCAGCTAAAGTTAACTTTCTTTATATGCTGCTAGTGGTTTGGTGTTCACTTCAGCATAGATCATCAGTTTTGAACATAAATGGCTTTTTCACCCTAAAACTGACTGATTCTTGCTCAAGTCATTTTCTTGAATGCTTTTACTTTAACTCAAGTAGCAATACTTTCTTCTGTGTTCTTTCCATCACTGTTAATTTCCCATATGATACAGATCCAGACTGATAAAAGACAGCACAGAATCTGCTGTTAAACATTAATCCTGACACCTCAGCCCTACTGCTGGAGTCATGTGCTAAACTGTGTTGGATCTGCATGTGGTGTTGCTGCATAAACTTGGATAATAGTTAGGTTTATATGGAGCATGCCAAACTGGTTCCTCTGTATAATTTTCTCATGACTAAGCTTGCTTATGTTTGCGGAGAGTTTTTCTTTTTCAGCATTTGCTAGTTCATTAGTCATCTTGAAGAGAATTTGACTCATTTCCAGTGGAGTTATTTCCTTTTAGCGTATTACAAGACTTGCTGAAAAAAGTTTTTTTGTAACTATTCTTTTTCTGCCTGAATCCTTGGAAAGGATAAAGCAAGTATATTGATATTTGATCTGTATTTAAGTCCTGTAGTGGACTGGAAGATGGCAGGTATTACATACTGTAATGCAAGACATACTTTAGGATCATAACATCTCTCAGCTTCTCTCTCTTTATCTTTCTCTTTTTCTTTGTTATCTTTTCTTTATCTCTCCCAATGTGATCTGCGCATCATACTCCAAAGGCATGTCTCAAAAAAAAGGCTATGAAACAATGGTCACATGTCCAACATCTCCACGTGTTCACTCCCTGAATTCCAAGACAAAAAGGAGGTGCCTTTGCAAAGCAAATACAGAAAAAGAGAAATTAAACATTACACTAAATTATTAGGCGTATCCTGCAGGGTTTCTTCAGTCACTGTAGCAGTTACTGAAAATCATCTGACTCTCTGTTATGTTGGTGTACAGTGTTTATAAAGTGTGCATGAAAAGGCACAATGTCATTTTGAACCATTAGAAATTCTGTAAAGAAAATGCTAAAAACCTCCTAGTTGCATCATTACACATTTACTCGCATCAAGCAGCAGGATCTATGCCTCATGCCATTCCAAATAGTTAAACAGCTGGTTAACTGCTAGCATGCTAGCTTGCGTTTGTCACATGCTTGATATTTCAGAACTGATTCACATAATTATCTGTACCATTAATTGGACATCAAATCAAATCTGTCAAATTATACCATAACAATCATGATTTTAACATGTCTAACACTGATCAAGGTAACTACCAGCTAAGCTACCAGGGCTCATCTTTGTCACTGGTAAATATGAGTCAGATTTCAGTATCTGCATATCAGTTAGCATTTTATTATAATCATAATTATTATTATAATTATAATAATAATAATAATAATAATAATTATTATTATTATTATTTTTATTATTATTATTATCATCAGGAACATGTTTAACTCTAGCAAAACCGTTCAAACTACACAAATCACACTTAGTAATTTATTGATTGGGCCAAAGATCATTCAATCTGTCAGGTCTTCTGAGTGTTCTGAGACCATTTTTATAAAACATTTGTAACCAATCTGACATTACTGCAATTTTTATGCAGTAGGAACATTAATACTAACATTTCCACCAACGGTGAAACTGTAAATCATTATTAGCCTACAGCAGTTTTTATAACATTGCAGGAATATTATTTTGGGAACACTACAGTCTAACCCTCGTAGAACCTGTTGAGCACTTAACACTGAATGTGCTAATAACAGCTTCTACATTAAAGCAAGGACACATTTCACTATGCAAGCTGGTGCTTTTTAATAATCAGTGGAATAAAAGCTGTAGGTGATGTTGACACTGAGCATCTAAAGCTGTGAGCTAATGTGTGTGTGTGTGTGTGTAACTTGTTGCATTGCTGCAAGACAAAATGGAGGATAATTCTCCCAGTGCCCTGGTATCTTGTTTCCCTCTCCTTAATCCTACCCCACGTGTGCTTTCCTCTGTCTTTCCTCAGAACACCCACAATTCAGACCTGATTTACAGGAAAGAGACTTTCATCAACCTTCCTCCTTACAAAAAACATTACCTCCTCATAGTCATAACACTGGTTTACAACACTCCCACCTGTTCACCTAAGATTCTGAACACTCTTTGTGGGGCAGTAAAACGGCTTAGGTGTGTGTAACCAAAGTGATTGGGGGCCTTGAATTCAGGCTTGAGCAGAACGTGTGATTGCCCCCAATCTAAATTGATCAAATTAAGTTTCCTTCATTTTCAAAGCGATGCAAAGCAATTCCTGCGCAATTCCAGATTTGGCTGCATAATGCAGCTTGGGCAGGGGTATTTGTATTTGTGTATATGTTTGTGTGTGTGTGTGTGTGAGTGTGTGTGTTGGGGGTGGGGGGTCTTTAGCATCATGCCGGAGTACTGCGCTTGCTTTCCAGACCTTCCAAGAATGTTGATAAGCAGATCCCAGAATGAAATCTCCCCGGCCCGGCTGTGTCTGCCTCTAATCGTTTTATTTACAGTTACAATAAAAGACGAGTCTGAAATGGTTGAGGTGACATAATAAGCAGCCCAGGAACAATCAGAACAGTCCTAAGCGCATTCCGATTTTCACATTAGGCTAATCGCACGGAGGAAGGAAATAAAGACGTCAGGTGGATGAAATGAGTGTAATTGGAGAATAATGTAGTTAGTTTGCTCTAATCTTCTGCATAATATTAAAATGTTCTCAATGCGCCCCAGCTGCATGCAATCAGTTCTGGGGGGGAAGCAGAGAGAGAGAGAGAGAGAGAGAGTGAGAAAGAGAGAGAGAGGGAGAGAGAGAGAGAGAGAGAGAGAGAGAGAGAGATTTTTTCCATTAACTTCAGTGAGAGAAGCCTGTGTTAGACTAGTTATGTGGTGAGAGTGTGATAACAAGTGGACTCGGTGTATCACTTCAGCTTCATAGTAGTGCTGGCTTAAATCATATGATTGTGCAGAACATCCAACACACACACACACACACACACACACACAATTTTTGGCTAGAAAGTATTCATTAAATTCAAAACTGTATTGACCATATCCCTCCATAACACTTCAATTTGATTTCTTTTTGTGTTTACACTTGAATGAAACATTTCCTACAACAAATATAAGCCTGAATTAAGTTGTTCCTCCTCTGCTCTCTCTCTCTCTCTCTCTATATCAAATTATCCACAAAAGTTGTAAGAGACAGTGAGCAGCACAGCCACCAGTAGCCCAGCAGAAGAATTAGAGGCAAGGTTATTTGTTTTCCCTTTGGCTTCTACTTCGTCTATGATTTCGAGGCTTCCCTTCGCTCTGAGGCTGTATTTTATACTGCTGTTATTGTGCAGGAAATTGTCATTAGTCAGTGGAACAAATAACGTGGAAACGGCTGCGGTTTGCTCTGCGCCGCATCCAAACACAACAATGAATTAATCAAATTAAAATTCCTTGTTATGCGATTTTGCTTTAATTTCCACAACCAAGCCCCTATTTAACGTTTGACAAAACCAGAATAGGGAAGTCACAGTTAAGGGTCTCTCTAACAGTGTTATATTAAGGAAGAATTATCAATCCTTTAAGCTAATTTGGATAACTTGCAGACTGTAAAAGTGAGCAATGAAAATGCAGTGTTATTCTGGCTTCCCCCTTTTCCACACCTCTTTAACTGTAACACACATTTAACTGACTTTGTTCTCTCCTTATTGATCGCATGCCATTTAAATCATTAAATCCCACTAAATTAATATAAATCTACAAAAGCTTTTATAAACAGACTATTTGGCCGGGAAGACATCAGCTCACAGACTTATAACTCGATAGCTTCCTACATCCTGGATTCAGAAAACAGCTCACACATGATGACCTGTTAGGCCTTGAACGACTGTGTGAAGCTGCCTGATCCGCTAACCTCAGTCTCCAGGCCTGTTAGGCGGATGGCTAACCCTGATTTCTAGGTCTAGTTTGATGGTGCATTGGTTTTCCTGCTGAGACAAAGATGCTGAAAAAATAGTTTTACAGAGAAGGTATATTTATTTAATGCAAAAATCAACTTTAAAAACTCAACAACAAATCCTAATGCAGTTACTTGAAAAGAAACTTATGGATCTGGAAATTATGGATCATGACAGATTACTTTGTAGAGCTCTATGATTACTGAGTGAATAATAAGCTGAAGGGCAAATTATTTTAAAAGGTCATTTAGTTTTGCCACATCAGATGTTCTGCTGTAGTTCTAAATTCTAAAGCAGTTATGTGTTAGCATAGTTTCCACAGTCATGTACAGTTTAACAATATCGTCTCATACTATTTTTTCTCTCTGTCTGTGTTTCCCGCTCTCATTCTCTCTCTCTCTCTCTCTCTCTCTCTCTCTCTCTCTCTCTCTCTCTCTCTCTCTGCGTATAACCTCATGGCTGTGGCAAGTGCCATATGCCCTGACAAAGCTGAGCAAAGGCCTCCAGCGCTGGCGGAGAACAGTCATTAGCGTTGCGCGCCGCCCAGCCACCACAACACATTTAGCCTCATGCTGGACCTTCATTATGACACACTCCTATCAGATGGCATCTCTGGCTGGGCCGTGGCTCAGGGCGAGAGGGGGAAGAGGTTGTGCAGTCCATGCCCGCTTGTGCCCCAGCGGGTGAGGGAGAGCGGGCGAGAGGAAGCAGGCAGAAGCCCCTGTGCTGGCAGATGTAGTGGTGCCGGTTTATGGAAGACCACCACAGAGGCAGAAATGGCGGAGAAGCGCTGCTTCAAATGCCTCACGCACATTGTGTCCATGTACGCATGCTGTTGTGCCAAAACAACAGCATTTGGCCTAGCACATTTGCATATGCTCACATACATAATTTTTTAATGTCATTCTTTCTCTCTTCTCTCTTCTACACACACTCACTACCAAACTCTTAAGAAAACAAGTTTGAAACTTTTGCAGACTATTTTGTGTCTGTGCAAAAAAAAACCCAACACATTGTATTCTCTTTCTGTCTTTGTGATTTGACGTTTACATACTGGTTTTCATTTACACTACATGATGATAAAATATTTGAGAATTTGTTCAGAATAATAACTGTCATATTTTGGGACAATACTAAAAAACCCGATGAATGAACAGAATTTCATTACCAAAGTTACAGCTGGATGTCATTTCTCAGCTCTTGTTCTTTTTATAAAAATACATCCTCTCCCACAGACATCTACAGAGTCCACACAGGGGATCATCGGGCCTCCCGCACAGGATAAAGGCAATAAAATACACACATTCCACAAAGCAAATGAACAGGCAAGGCTTCAAACCATGACAAAGTCTGAGCTTTTCTCTGATGAAGCTGTCAGTCTGCCTGCCTACCACAGTACAATAAATCTTAAAATGTATATAAAATATATATAAAATAATCAGAAAATAAATAAAACAACTGCACCAGGAAACTATAAGCCACATGCTAGGACTAATCGAAAAGAGCATCATAGCTCCACTTTCCCCACGTCTCCACATCTATCGCTCTCTTACCGTGCTGATACAATGTGACGTTTTCAAACCAGGGTGAATGAGAGGAACATTCCCAAACCCCAGGAGATCCGCCGCCACAGCCGCGTGGATCTGCAGCTGCAATTGGATTTCTGACTTTTAACTGGGTTAACCTACTTTACTGTGAATACAAATTCAATTGCCACCACAACTGTTTTATTTGGCGTGCCCCCTCTCCCGCACTCGTTCTCGTTCACTCTCTTGCTCTCTTTCTCTGTTGACAAGCTGTGTAACCACATAGAAAACAATTTCCCTCTGCGGAGCACTGGCAAACCATAAAATTAAAATGAAGTGCCATTACATGTTCACAAAGCAAAAGGGGGCCTTCCTCTTACTCTTTCCTCTTGCGCTCTCGCTCTCTTTTATTCTTTTCTTCCCCCTTCTCACTCAATCAATATCAATATAATCCCCATCCTATTTTCCCTCTCTGCTGATGAGTGTGTATCTCTGGCCTTTCTGTCAGCTCTCTAATGCAACAATTATTGTAGTGCAATGGCATGTAATGTGTCTATATGCACATATATATATATATATATATATATATGTGTGTGTGTGTGTGTGTGTGTGTGTATGTATTTGTTCAGTAATGGTTCTCCTCACTATTACTGTAGCACATATGTGTCTGTATGCACACACACAAACAAACACACACACACACACACACACATAGATATATGTATGGATTTATGTGTGTGTGTGTGTGTGTGTGTATTTGTTCGGTAATGGTTCTCCTCACTACAACCCTAAACAAAGCCATATGAGCAAGTCAGGAAGTCTTTCAGGACTTTATTAGATGGGTGGGAGAGGAGAGGTTAAGAGCTCCAGCAAGCTGGTACTGTTTAGCTGCTTCATGTCAACAGGAACACAACAACACAGCTGCACACTCCTGCCCCAAACATCCACCCCCACTCGTCCCTCCCATCCCTCTATCCCCCGTCTGTCCCTCTAGCCATCCTGGCTTCTAGCGCCTGCCAGCTAGGCTTGGCATTGCAGGTCTCACAAGGTCGGTTGTGCGCCTGAGATCAGAATAGCTGTTGCCGAAGGTGCTGACTTGTTTGTGTGGTTAAATACATGTCTTGAGAAAATTAACAAACACTGGACCAATAAGCATCCAAAGCCATGTAAAAGAACTTCCTGGAGTGCATTGCTTCTGGCTAGAGGCTTATATATAACCACAGATTGTTACTGTATATTTTTCTCTTTATTTTGCATGATTATTTAGCCTTGTACCGATAGGAAATTTAATTATCATCAGCTCTTAATGTAAACATGCCTTACATCCCGACCCCTAATGCGGTTTGATGGAGTTGATTTAGTTGACTAGTTTTGAGTTACTTCCTCACAGTGTAAGATAAGCTAAGTAGTAACTAAGCTAAAACGTGTATTTAGAAGCACTGGGGTGTGGTGTTACTGGTAATTGTTTAGGTGAAGGATATGCATGGTGTTATAGTCATTACTGTGACAATGTACTGTGTCATGGGGAAAACAATCACTGTACCAATGCGCCACCTAGTGGCTACTTCAATTCCAGCACAAACCAGATATCAAACTCTGAGAAACAGATCAGAAGGCTAGTTAGTAACACACACACACACACACACACACACACACACACACATACACACACACACACACACACACACACACAGAAAGCAAGTAGTTCTCACAGACTGAATACACCTCTTAGACTACCATCAAGCTTCTGGAAGCAATATTACATAAATTTCACACTTGCATATAAATCATTCAATCAATCAATCAATCAATCAAACAGTCAATCAGTCAGTCAATCAGTACTTGCTTGTTTCTGCTCAACATTTTTTCTTTTCCAACTACGCTAATATTTCCCTGTCATTTACGAATTCCAGGCATAATCAGTGTAAAGCCTAATTATTCTCAACACAATCATAGACATTTGACCCATCATGCCTCAGTCATCTAGACCTGCCCTCACAAGTCTCCTCCAACAATTAAGAGGGGGAAAAGTTTAAGAATGAGTCTCATTGTGCCCTTGAATACAATCCTTGTCAACACAGATCCATCTGTGACATTGGCTCGCAGTTACAGTCATTTCCATCAAAGCCCAGTTCTCAGACGGCTGACATTGATGAGCTCCTGTCACTGCCCATAAGTGTAATGCTCTGTGAGCCCTCTGTCTCACACACACACACATGCACCCACCCTTCAGCCCCAAGTCCAGTCTATTTATTTTTATCACTGCAATGAAAATTAGCACTATTCACACACACACACACACACACACAGGCCCCTGCAAGAATAGCAGAGAGTGTCATTTCCTTATCTAGATTAGCTGACGGTTTGACGATTGACGATTGTAGATATTGTAGATATTTTGTAAAATGATGTACTGTGATTTAAGAAAGCGAATGCTAGAAAATAAATAAATAAATAAATAAATAAATAAAACTTTGTCATGATGTGACTGGATTTTCTTTCTGTAGTAAATACCTGATTATTATTATTATTATTATTATTATTATTATTATTATTATTATTATTATTATTATTTACATTAATTGTTTCATTCAACATTGCTAGTCCCTTTTTGCTGGTAAGGGTTGCAAGGAAAATTCCAGGAAACCTGGGCAAAGGGCAAAGTGATGACACTCCAGTGATAGCAGAGACACCAGTCCACCACAGGGCACCATGCACACACAGATTCACACACTGAGTAACCAGTCCACCTACCTGTAATGTGGGCAGGAGATTCATGTGAAGAGCATGCAGAATTCAAGCAGACAGTAACTCAAGAGATCCTGGAGCTGTGAGGCAGCAACACCAGCCACTGTGCCACTGCGCTGCCCTAGATAAAACGTATGTAATTACAGCTAATGTCTGGCACATTCCAGTACTTAGTGACTTATGTGAAAATGATTCTGTATGTACAGCACTGCTTGGTACTATAGTGCAATAAACTGCTCTGAATTGAGTCAGCAAATATGAGCCTTCTACAAATAACATTTAGTGTAAATGCAAATAGAAAAAAAGGAAGTAAGTACTACTGTATATAAAAAACAACAACATCAAAAAGAATTAAAAAAGAAAAGTAAGCATTTATTTTCAGGTGTTTAATGTCTTTCATGTTAAAGGCTGTATCAGACATGTGTCACCTGCCCTGTAAGTCAGATATAGCAGTGTAGTTGTTACCTAATACTATTCCTGTAAGCTTGTATAATAATGTATACTGTATATTTGTTACTCTGTACTTATAAACTTTGTAAAGTATTGCATTATTTATATTGTGCAATGAATAATTTGCCAAACACTTACATGTATTTCACTATGTATCCCATACTTGTCTGATGTAGCGGCATGTGTGTACTGTACTGTAAAATAAAACACAAGCGTGTATCGTGATCAATATTAGCAAAAATGCCTAAAACTTTCCATTTATTTATTTGCATATTATTCGTGTGGTTTGTCTTCAGGGCTTTCACATCTCACATAACAGGCAAAATACATTCAGGAGAATGGCTTAAAGTCTAGTGTGTGTTTTCTGTAAATATTCTTGGTGCATGGCTTGTTGTGGGTTGGAATATGTACAGACCTTGGATGATGACGGAGCTTGTACCAGTTTACAGTAAGTATAGTGCACAGTGCACAGGGTGTGATATCTAATGTAGTGTTCATTTGCTGTAATGTTATAAAATATAACCATCAGCTTTTCTCTATTAAGTGTTTATGAAATCAAAGCTGCTTCTCTCAGCTAAATCCTTTCTTTCTTTCTTTCTTTCTTTCTTTCTTTCTTTCTTTCTTTCTTTCTTTCTTTCTTTCTTTCTTTCTTTCTTTCTTTTGTTCATTCATTTGTTCATTCATTTAAACCTTACACAGTCGTACACATTGTGACTGATATTTTTGGTTGCATATTTTATTCTTTTTTTATTCTCCAGCACCAGTAATGCTTACATCTGTCTTGTGTCTATGGCATGCTGTGATAAAACAGTGCTATAATAAGCTTCATGTGCATTTGTTTGCTCTTTTTTTTGATGATGATGAATTCCAATATACTGGTGAAGCAGAAGGAATCATGGGAAAGCACACTGAATATGAGCTACAAACTACACTCTAGTGGACACATGACTGCCCTTGTGTGTGTGTGTGTGTGTGTGTGCACTTATTTCGGAAGACACTTCCAGAAGAGTAGATTCTGAACACAGCCTCTTGTGAAGCATTGCTGAAAACAGTGTTTAGTAGAGTGAAGACAGATGTTCTTCATACACTGTATGAATAACACACACACACACACACACACACACATACACACACACACACACACACAGTCCCATGACTATGCTGACTGTTACACAGTCAAACTGACTTACAATAGTGCATGAAAGGCAAATTTATTGCCTCCGTAGCTCACACAGACAATAATCTTTTTTTCTTCTCAACAGTCAGATGGGAACCGTTTTTATTTCACAAGAATCCAGTGCAACCTCAGTGAAGTCTCAAACTCACAAAAATGAACATTAGACACTGCATTAGATCTGATAAATCTGTCTAAGTTGATCCACACTGCTTTTTAACAATAGAAGTTGATAGCAGCTCTATGAAGGACGGCAGTGGAACATTTCCAGGTGTGGGAAACATGTGGGAATGCAGTCCAGGGAACATAATCACTGCAAGTCCCAGAAAGAACCATGTAAATGTCTGAAAGAACCATGCTCTATCTCTGACTATTGCTAAAGTAAACCATAAGAATGAAGGCAAAACACAGTATTTAAAAAAAAGACAATTGCAATTGCAGAGGTACAAAAACTGTTACATCCAACAAACATGTTTTTCTACACAGCTAGTCTTTTGGCAGACTTTGGCGCTTTGCTAATATCACTAATATTATACTGTTAGTGTTTATGTGTTTTTCCCAGCTCTCAGTTTTCTTCTCTCTTACACTCTTCTTTCTCATGCAGAGTCTTTTATATGATTTGTGGTAAAAAGTCATCTTGATGAAATTACATCCATGTGCACCTCCAGGCTGTGTACCTCTGACAGGGAGCTCAACCTGCACCAGTGACACAACAACTAAAATAACACTGACAACAAACTGTTACAGCCGCTTCCTCCGCAATTATTAATAATCACTCCGCCTTATTTTTCTTCCTCTTCATAGATGTCAATAATGTGCTCTGGTTGAAAATTCTTTTCTTGCAGAAGCAGGCATAAACACATATCAGAAAACAGATAATGGCTGTTGGTAAAGTAACAGGTAGGATCAAATGTTAAAAATGTTGAAAGCTTTCCCCTCTCTACTTCCCTGTGATGGCATATGTAGCCTACAGACACAGTGGCTACATTTTCACATCTCTAGAAAAGAATGGATTAAGAAGTTTAAAGGTTACACAGTAAGATAGTATTTGCTTTTACATTTCATTCATCACATAATCTAACTATCTAACATTGGGTTTGACCCCTGCCCTGACCTAGCTGACCAGAAAAATTACATTTAAAGTCGCTGTCTTTTATTCTCTCTGTCTCTCTGTATGTCTGTCTCTGTTTCTGTCTCTCTCTCTCTCTCTCTCTCTATTTACACCAATAATGATGGCTTAGTTTATTTCATCATGCAGCATTGTTCATAAAATAAACTATAGTATATTACAGAGGCTAAACTGTATATTTTTATATATTAAGCTCAGATGGAGGGGGAAGGGAAGGTGATCATTCACCCCCTTGTAAAAGTCCAATCATGCTTTTACATACCTATTGGGATTTTATTTATTTATTTATTTATTTATTTATTTATTTATTTATTTATTTATTTATTTATTTATTTATTTATTTATTTATTTAAATCCAAACATATCATTTACATATAAGGTTTGGATGCTGAAGAAGAATAATTTAAATTATTTTTTATATTTAATTATGTCTATGTCAATAAATAAATAAATAAATAAGTTAAATAATAAATAATTCAGGGAAAGGTCAGTGCTTTCACAATGCTCACACTTAGCATTTTACCAAATCACAGTTTTTATGTTCTACTAAAAATTTTTATTAAAAGCTAACTTTTGCCAACGAGCAGATGTGTAGCTTGAGTAGCTAGCCTGTCAGCATAGAGTAGTGTGTTGATCATCAGTGTAGACAATTTGATATTTGATTAGAACTCAAAATTGTATTATTTGTTGCACACTCTGAAATCATGGACTTTTCCATGGGAATCCAGGATGGTTCATATATATGCAGTAATTTCAAATCTGTTTGAAATGATGTAAAATATGTACTTATGATTCTGATTTTTTAACATCTCAAAACTGTATCATGTAATTTCAAATGATTTTTGAAAAGATTTTATTTAATGTGCTATGTAATAATTAAATGGTTTTCAGCACATTATTATTTCAGACTTCAGTAACGCCAAGTGTGCTCTGTACAGCTAACAGGAAGTCTGGGGTTATATATGGAAAAACACACACACATTCGTTAATCAGGATGTATGTTTGTAATGTTGGCTGAATATCTTAATATTTGATTATGCAGTGTCACACTTTGCATAATATTAGGCTCTTACATTATTAGGGTATAACACTCTCACTCATTTAGAACTGTTTTTTTTCCCTCAAGTTGTTCTTTGAACCTGTTCAAGAATGTTTGAACTCAACATCTGACCTTGTTGTATAACTGCACTTACAGCACATATCCCACTCAGTAATATCCTAAATATATTTTTCTTGGACAGAATGACCAGCTGCCTAAGGACTGTGGGTCAATTGAAGTTTTCAGTGTTGGAATCTTGGCTGGATGCCCATGGCATTGCGGGTCATGTGACCTCAGTGGTCTCTAGCAGTCATGTGACCGCACAGCTCCGTCTCAAGGCCCTGGCCAGCTGCCTTGTCTCCAGAGCTGGGTAAAAGGGTGAGGGCTATGACTCTACCTGGAGGTGGCTTTTCGGCTCCGGGCAGCTGCTCTCGCTTCGCTCTGGAGCTCCTGACCCACTTCCACCTCTTCCTCCTTTGCTTAAACAGAAAGAAGTGCCTCCCTGCATCTCCTCCCTCTTTCCTTTGGACTGCAAGATTGATGGTGTAGGCTTGGACCTTCTGGGCAGGCTAGTCTGAAAGGCTGGCTAAAAGCAAATGGACACTGCACCGCAGAAGTGAGTCTCAGTGGCTCAGGAGAGAGACTGCTTAGTTCCAAA
The DNA here is from genome assembly GCF_019097595.1 of Hemibagrus wyckioides. Taxonomy (NCBI): domain Eukaryota; kingdom Metazoa; phylum Chordata; class Actinopteri; order Siluriformes; family Bagridae; genus Hemibagrus; species Hemibagrus wyckioides. Next base: position 11,013,644 of record NC_080732.1, on the reverse strand, counting down.
GTGTTTGTGTGATGCTTGTGTCAGCTCTCTCATAACTCAACTTCTCTTAGCCTGGTTCCTGATCTCTCCCTGCCCTAAGGGGCCTCTAAGGATACTTCAGGTCCAAAAGTATGCAGGACTGAGGGTTTGATATGGGTTCACAGTGTCAGAGAGAGGAGCCATGTTTAGACATGAACAAAGGGTGCTGTTGTGCTTATCAGCAAAAGCTGTCAGGAGCATTTGAAGTTTTATTTTAGAAACTGCCTCAGGCCAGTGTTTGGAAAGTTCCAGGTAGATTTGGTGAAAAAATGTTCTCATCTGTGATTGCCCTATTTGGAGGCTGGCAATTAATAGTTTCTTGAATAATCAGCATCATTTTGAATGAGTAAGGCTCTTTTATAACAAGATAAAAATAATCTTATCTTAATTAATTTACTGTAGTAATCTTAATTAATTTACTGTAGCAAAGTTCTGAGTCATAAAAAGCTATGTCAATATGAGAGCAGTGGCTCCAGGTAGGATTTATAAAAATATAATGTGCAATTCATTGTATACAGTGGCCTCTTTTTAACTTTTTAACAATCATGTTGTCCAGCATTACATATATAGACAGTATGTCAGTGAGACGGAACAGGGTTTTTATTGCCAAAAACACTAATATTGTTAGAGTATTGCATGTTGTCATGCCAAAACACAGCCCAAAGTGTAGACCAGTAATGTTTTTAAACTTTTGCTAAAATTGGAATTTTAAGACTTATCCAGTCATACTGGTGAACTGCTGTACAATTTACATTCATATTTATTCCATTCAGGTGACCACGTTATCCAGTGCTACTTACAGAAGTGCTTTGAATTCTATTACTGCTTCACTAGGCCAGGGACTAAGAGTATTACCAATCCAAAACCCTGTTGGGGAAATATTATAGTGTGAAAGGCTATAAAGCAGTTTTTAAAATTAATAAGTGCAAATTTAAGTACTTCTTGGAGATTTTGGTCTTTAATCGTTGTTTGAAGACAGATACTGACAGCTCTTTGGACATCTTGGGAAAATTCATTTCACCACCTAGATGGAAGGAGCATAGCAGTAAAATGATGTTGGGGAACTTGGGAAGGTTGAAAACATTGTGCAGCTCCATATATGTATATAATAACATTCTGAAATGTAGTTCACGTTATTCCTTTTTCTTAGTGACTTTTTTTTAGAATAGTACATGATGATGATGATGATTATGATGATGGTGATGATGGTTATTATTATTATTTTTATTATTAGTAGTAGTAGTAGTAGTAGTATTAAGTGTTTATGAAATGAACAGCAGAATTAAAACATCTACAGATAAAGCTGATGGTAAATCTGTCTTTGTAGTGAGTGATAGGATTACAGGCTGCAGGTTAATGAGGCTCTTCTTAGGCATAAAACTCAACATGCATGCAAATTTTCTCTCTCTCTCTCTCTCTCTCTCCTTCTTTCTTACACACGCTAGCACATTAGAACATAGATAAAGTATCAAAACATTCTATTATTGGAATCAGTGGAATCTACACAGCCACACTCAGACATTTAGAATCCATGTGAAATTGTTATTGCCTCTCAGCATTTGGATGTTTTGACACTGATAGATCATACAGTTACATTTCTGCTGATGGACATTGCATTGTTATAATCATGAAGTTACAGCAATGAACCTTTATGTTTGTGTTTATCTTTATGTCAGCTTTGGTGTGTGAATAAACTCACTGATGTGAGTGTGATGGTTCAAAACAGGAAGTGGGTGAGTTGGCACATAATGCCTCTTAATGATTTCAGAGGTTTGTGTATGCAGCAGGACTAACTGAACTAAACTGAACCCAGTCCTTATTACTCCAGTGATCTGATGCTTTGAATCTAAAC
>NC_080732.1:10684274-10706774 GCF_019097595.1 Hemibagrus wyckioides | reverse complement strand
AAACCAAAACTGGACATGGTCAAGTGCAACATGTACATGCTAGTGGAAACACTATCAATCTTGGAAAATATTTGGAAAACATCTAAATATAATATCAAATAGCAATTTGCAGAACATTACCCTGTAGATCTTTCCAGCATGCTCTCTATCTTAAAGCTAATGTGACTGTTACCAAGTTAACTGTTTTAAAGCAATGGTGCTTTTCCCAAATCAGGAAACTTTCACCCTTGATCCTGGAGCTCTGAGGTATGTCTCTTTATCAATCAATATAATATATAATCAATCAAATAATATATACATATATACATAAATACCTGTTTCATTTTAACAGTGTGTTTACCTAGTTCTGCCAAAATTAGAGTAGGATTTTCACACACATTTCGAAAGTCTTTCAAGGAAGAATTTCAATTTATTTTTTTAACTCAACAAAAAACATAATGCTCTCTCTGTATCATTAAGTTTCCAGTTGTCTTTTTTGTTTAAAAATAAAAATGTTTTCAAAACACTGGAATGCACAGATTTTTTTTAAGCTGGAATTCCTACATGAACTACATGAAACAGAGCTGCACTTCATCCTTTTGACCACTAGATGTAACTAGCACTCACTGTAATGAAAAGCCTCTAGTAAAGATCCCTTATTAAAATTTTGAGAGAGTAAAACTTACAGGTAGACATAATTCAGTTCAATTACATTTTATTTGTATAGCATCTCATTTGCCATGAGAGGGTGTACTGGGCTTGCAACAATGTTTATGTAGGTGGTATGTGTCAAAGTAACACAGATGAATGCCAGGACCCAAGTATTCCCAGCAGAACATTGTCAAGAGCATCACACTGCCTTCTTCCCACAATGCCTGTCACAGTGCATCCTTTCCCCAGGTAAACAACAAACACAGACCTGGCCATCCGCATGAACTAAACGAAAGGGTGATAAAATCAGACAAGGCCGTCTTTTTCCATTGCTCCTTGGTCCAGTTGTAGGCACATTTAGCAGTGAACAAGGGCAGCATGAGCACTCTGAACCGTCTGCAGAAAGTCTCTTGTACTTAAATTGTCTTGTATAATGTATCGTCTTGTAACTGAAGTTAGCAACTGTTCAGTGAATAAACCTTGAGTGTAAACGCTTCTGAGCAATCCCTGTCTATACCCAGTGTATGGAGTGCAAGCAAGCGGCTTCAGCAAGACTAGCTATGACGGCACAACTAAAAGAAAGAGCCAAATGGTAAAACGGAAAGAAGGGCACCCTGAGACATAATGTGGCCAGCCACTTCAACATCTACAAACCTGAGTGAACATGTGAAATGTCAAGCCAAAATGCTTGACCAAAAAAATTAGGTTTTCAGTCTAGACCTAAAGACTGAGACTGGGTCTGAGTTCCAACACTAACCAGTTTCATAACTGTGGGGTTAACCAGCTAATGCTTTCATTATTCAAAAATAGCCTACACCTTTTGGGTTGGTGGTAGCTCGAGTTGTTAAGGGTCTGAGTCATTGACCGGAAGATCAGGGTTCAAGCCCCAGCACCACCAAGCTGCCACCGTTGGGCCCTTGAGTAAGGCCCCCCAACCTCCCCCTGCTCCAGGGGTGCTGCATCATGGCTGACCCTGCGCTCTGACCCCAACCCCCAAGGATGGGATATGTGAAGAAAGAATTTCACTGTGCAGAAATGTACAGCTCTGGGAAAAAAAATAAGAGACCACTGCAAAATAATCAGTTTCTTATGTTTTTTTCTTACAGGTGCATGTATTGGTGAGATGAACAGTTTTTTTTTTTTAAGTTTTGTGAACTGCTGACAATATTTCTCCTAAATTCAAAATATTACTATAAATAATAATAATAAATAACTATTGTTATTTAGAGTGTATATTTAAAGGAAATGACAACACATCAAAATATGCTCTCCACCAGTTTTTCACATTGCTGTTGGGTAAGCTTATACACTCTTTTTGTAAAAAAAAAAAAAAAAAAAAGCAAACAGCTCAGCTTTGCTTGATGGCTTATGACCATCCATCTTCCTCTTGATGACATTCCAGAGATTGTCTGGAGATTGGGCAGTGGTCTCATTTTTTTCCAGAGCTGTATATGTGACAAATAAAGGCTACTTGATCAAAGCCTATGTTCTAGATCATAAAAAAACAAATGTTGAATCAGGTACTGCTGTGTGAGGTAACATAACATGTTGTTGCTGTTATCTTCTTGTAGCTTAACCCGTCTTTGTGGAGAGTAACAATTCTAATTCTCAAATCCTCTGAGAGTTCTTTACCATGAGGTGCCATGTTGATCATCCAGTGGTCAGTATGAGTGAAATGTACTCAAAGCACCAAATATTAAATGCTCTAAAATAAGATACACACATTTGTATGGTCCTATCAAGCTGACAAACACATGAACATGATGAATAGGACATGTGACTTTGCATGGTTAAATGATGTACAGCTGTTATTATTTAGGGTGTACTCACTTTTGTTGCCAGGTATTTAGACAATAATGTCTGTATGTTGAGTTATTTTCAGAGGACAGTAAATCTATATTGCTATACAAGCTGCACATTGACTACTCTAAAATATATCCAAGTTTCATTTTTATAGCATTGTCCTTTGAGAAGATATACTAAAATATTTGCTGAAATTAGAGGGGTGTATTCACTTTTGTGAGATACTGTAGGTATGTGAACTGTCTGCCAAATTCTGAATAGCCAAAAGGAGACACTTTTTAATATTCAAGTATTATGACAAATTTGTAACAAACTGTGAAAAAAATTCTAGGATTTTCCCAAAGGTTGCCAGTGAATCAAATGGCAAACATACTGTATATGGGTTGAGCCAAGGAATCAGCATTAACATGAAATTTCACTGTCACTTATTTTTCTAAAGCTACCAAAATAAATATTGATATGTTTTTCATCACTGAAGAGATTTTTGTGATTTTTTTCCCCATTGCATCTCAAATCAGGTTATAATTATATTCAAAAACTTCATAAAAACTTCATCTCACCTTCTTTGAGGCATCCTGAGAGAGCACATCATAGCGTTCTTGAAAGAGCTGATAGCGTTCATTGTGTGGTGCTGCATCTTCACCTGTACACTCAGCATCACTGGTACGATAGAGAGGGTAGTGCTGGAGACACAAGCATAACATTTTTAACTAGAGATATGCAACCAAATACCAGTGGAGTTTACTAAAATGTTTTCTTTTGATCAGTTTATGTTGAAGACATTAAATTTCTATGTTAAATGCACTCATTAGTCACTGATTAGGCAGCTCTATCTTGATGCCACTGTTATTAGTCATTTTAGTCATTTAGTCATTTTAAGGTACACTTACTATATATAAATGTAGCCCATCACCTGCTATACACACACAGGAGTGAACTTAAGAATATAAAATATCTTAAACATTATGAGTTAGTTGACAAACTTTAAATCAAAACAAATTCTGATATGAAATAAAGGTAATGACCCAATGTCTCCCTAAATCAAACAATAGCAGGTTGGTAGTACTTGCCACAGTACACACACACACATTATCGGGTATATTTACCTGAAGTATAATGGGAGGCGTTGAAGGATATGTTTGTACGTCCTTGCAATGATGACTCGTAGCATCAGACTGCAAAATTCAAATGTGACACTGTTAACCTGTACATTTATCATATTAACATATTAATCTATATCTAACCCAAAAACACACTTCAACTAGAGAAATAAGGCAATAAAATTTTGCACGTTATACTTCTCCTAAGTGAAATTCAATTATCATTATTATAAATGAAATCAACACTTATTAAGCCCAATACATGCTGCCAAAGAAGAAAAACATAAATATGCAGTGCATGGGGTCACCACATTGGCTGATGGTCAAACTGACATTTAAATATTTATTCCCTTTACAAGACCACATTCTCAGCCGAGTTGTAAATATCACTGCAATACAGGTAAAACCTTATTTGTCTTGCTTAACTTTAGCATCTTTTAACCTTCACTAAATCACCACCACCTGCAACAATTGATTTCTAGCCAATTGCTAATATTATAGTCAAATCCATCAAGAGAATTTATTTGCTACTATAGGCTCAGTGGACATACAACACATTCTAGAGAAACTTAGGTAGCTGCAAAATTATAAAACAGAATCTGAAAGCAAATTTTAATTTCATGCATCTGCATGAAACTTGAATTTAAAAATAGGCTTTAACATAAGGTCCTGTTAAAGAACCTACCTGAAATATAAATGGCTTCACTACAAATCCGACTGTATTAAGCAGCCTATATAGTTGCATTTTTTTCTTTTCTTTTATATGCAAATCCCAAAAATACTGATTCTCTCAAGCAAGCTGAGTGATTTGGTGGTCATTATGGCTCTGGTAGAATCAATGATTCAGGAGATTGTACAACTTGCAGACTGTACAACCTGTTTATATATTATTTCTCACACAGAATACCTGTGTCTCAATAGCATTTGAGGAATGTCTAGGTCTTGGTTGGCCCCCAACCACCTCACAGACACTGCTGATGGGCTCTAAACATCAACTCTGAAAAGGTCCATGTAGGGCTGAATGGTATAGTACAATGCTGCCTATAACACCAAGGATGCATCCCATAACTTCAGCCTTTTATCCAGAAATCAATCTGAATGCAGACATTCAGTGAGGATTTGAGATATTGTATGCGGTACCCACTGGCAATATGTTAGGTATCGGCCAGACCTTCACGTCCGCCCCTACTTCATCTGCATTACACAGCCAGGACTAAGCTACTCCTTCACTGAAGCATCCCTCAACCATAGCAGCAGAAGAGGTTTTGCAAATCATCCACTCCTCCAATCCCACTACCTGCCCACTCGATCCAATCCCTTCCACTATGCTCCAGACCATCTCACCTGACCACCTGCCTTTCATCACCACAGTCATCAAAAGATCCATTACATCAGGACAGGTACCAACTGCCTTTAAGCAAGCAAGGGTTATCTCTATACTAAAGAAACCTACTTTGGATCCCTCTGACATTAATAATTACAGACCAGTATCACTCCTCTCCTTTCTTTCAAAAATTCTCGAACGAATTGTTTATAATCAGCTGTCTGACTATCTCGTGCAGAATAACCTCCATGATCCCAACCAGTCTGGCTTCAAAGCAGCACATTCTACAGAAACTGCCCTTTTGGCAGTCACTGAGAAACTACATACTGCTAGATCAGCCAAGCCGTCATCGGTCCTCATCCTCCTTGACCTTACTGCAGCATTTGACACGGTTAACCACAAGACTCTCTTGTCCACCCTCAGGAGTCTTGGAATTTGTGGAACAGCATGGGAATGGTTTGCTTCCTACCTGGATGGTCGCTCATATCAGGTAACATGGAAGGGATTGACATCTGCCCCACACAGACTCTCTACTGGTGTCCCACAAGGCTCAGTACTTGGTCCTCTCCTTTTCTCCCTCTACACTCACACTCTTGGCAAAGTGATATCCTCACACGGCTTTTCATACCACTGCTATGCTGATGACACCCAACTTATCTTCTCCTTCCCTCCCTCAGATACCACAGCTTCTACTCGAATCTCAGCGTGTCTGGCAGACATTTCATCCTGGATGACAGCTCATCAGCTGAAACTTAATCCCAGCAAAACTGAACTGCTGGTCATCCCAGGTGATTCATCCCCAGACAAGGATCTTGCATTATCTCTGGACAACTCAATGATCTCCCCTTCAGCCACTGCTCGCAACCTTGGGGTAACCATGGAAAATCAACTGTCCTTTTCCTCCCATGTTGCCAATGTGACACGCTCATGTCGGTTTCTTCTGTACAACATCAGAAGGATCCGACCATTTCTATCCACACAGGCTACTCAAGTGCTTGTTCAGTCTCTGGTCATTTCGAGACTGGACTACTGCAACTCTTTACTGGCAGGTCTTCCTCTGAATGCAACTCGACCACTGCAAATGATCCAAAATGCAGCTGCACGGCTTGTATTCAACCTGCACGGCTTGTATTCAAGTTCTCCCACACCACCCCACTGCTGCATTCCCTCCACTGGCTTCCGGTAGCTGCACACATCAGATTCAAAACACTGATGCTTGCCTACAAAGCCAAGAATGGACCAGCACCATCTTACCTCAAAAATCTTATTACTCCTCGCTCCCTCCGATCCACTAGCACTGCCCGACTGGTCCCACCATCTCTCAGGGTAAAAAGGTAGGTATTCATCTAGCCTCTTCTCTGTTCTGGCACCAAGGTGGTGGAATGAACTTCCCCTAGATGTCCGCACAGCAGAGTCTCTGACTGTCTTCAAACAACATCTTAAGACCTAGCTTTTCCTGAGGCACTTAAACTAGCTCTTACCTTTCACTGTTTATGTTATATGGTTTATTTAAAAAAAATAAATAAAAAATTCCAATTTTAGGCGAATGGAAAGTCTGTAACCTATTGAACCAGTGTTAATGTTTTCAATGATAGTGACTTAAAGCACTTTTGTATGTCGCTCTGGATAAGATCGTCTGCCAAATGCCAGAAATTGCTGCCAGTATTGGAGCAGCTTTACCAGTCTATAGAGGTTGAGCTATTTATAAGATAACTGAGGTATTACTGGAGCAAAACAACTGAACACCTGTGATAGTGTAATTTGTCCTTGCATGTTTTCTCTTTCACACACAAATACAACACAACAGTTACACCATCTCAAATTCAAAGTTGGTAACATATTATTACTGTAGAAATTCATTTTAATTTTAGTATGAGAGGATCTGTTGTTTACCAGTGAGAGATGATTAAACTTAACAGTAGCAGTATCTTATCTAATGTTAACTATGAAGAAGTAAGACGAGCTAACTTTACTAGAAATTTTGATTACTAAGATAGCTGACAAGCATGCATATATTAAACTATAAACATCAGTATTAATGGTGCGTGAATACCAGAAAAAAACATTAACTAAACATCAGGTGCCAGCTCAGGAAGGTAAAGCTACCTTTTTGGGTGCCACAGGAGAGGTCTCTAATTCTCAAACCTCTGAGCAGTGCCTGCCCCTGGCTCTACAGGTGCACAAATCATTTTTGCACCACATTTCATTGTGATATATAGTGCAAAAGGGAAAATGCATGAACCTGTAACATCATTTCCAAGCAGCAGATTTAAACAGTTGTATTTAATGACTTGGGTTTGTGCTACAAAAGTATCCCAAAATGTATTTGTGAGAATACTTGTACTTTTTGGATGCCCGTGTTACCTGCTCTGCCATCCTGCTAGACAGTGATATCGCTGCAGATGTGCAGTCACGTTGGAAGTATTTCCATTTGCGTATGTAACTCGTGTGTAACAGTGCTTAAACACTTTTTTTTTGTTTTTGTTTCATCGGCATCATAGTCAACAGCAAATCCAAAATGTCCCCACACCACAGACTTGAAAGACGGCGGTGCTTCCTTGTTTTTCTGTCTCGCTTCACCGCTCGCCATGGTCAGACTGGGAAATCTGACACCATCTGACATCAGCATCACAGGCATGGTTAAGCTAATGGTCCCTAACTTTAGCGCTCACTGATTGGATATTTACTCGAGGGGAGTACCTCACAAATTCAGGTTGAAAAAATTCAGGTATTAAAATTCAGGTTGAAAAAATTCAGGCATTAATATTCAGGTCAACAAAATGCGAGCCTTCAAATTCAGGTTGACAAATTCAGGTCTTAACATCCGGGCTATTACAGGAAGAGCAATGGATTGCCGAAGTCTCGGGCCCGTGTCGCAGTGCACTTTAAATTGTACATCCTGCTCCCTGTGTAGTTTACTTCGCGGGGAATCACTTGCCGATTGGAACGCAACTCTTGTAATTAACCTGCAGCGGAGAGGCGGCTTTGAGGAAGATTGCGCAGGGATTGTGGACTGTGAAGACAATGGACCAGGGGCATCGCTAGGGCTAATCATCAATAGGGCTAGCCCAAAATTCTTTTAATCTAGCCCCGAATGTGTCTAGCAGAGTGTAGAGGAATTAAGTAAATGTTGATGGTTTTAGTTGAGCATTGATTTTGACTGACATCTCACTCACACACACACACAGGCCAAAATATCGCGAGAGTGCATGTCATACATGTCGAGACAAGAGTTGGGAGTTATGTAAATTGCATTTATTTGCCTTATATTTTCAGGTTTCTTCATCAGTGCATATGACCACACTATACTGTTACAGCCCTAATTATAATGATTATTATGATGCGTTACCTGTGTGGAGCAGTTAAGTTGCTGTGCTAAACTGTAAAGTTTGTCCTCCACACCCTGACAAATGGGACAGTGATCTCCATGTAGTGCCACACTGTTCACCAGTAAGAAACTATAAACACATAAACACAAACAATATATAGAAAACAGTTTATTGAACCTGGACAAACAATGGTTTAATTCAATGTGAAGCAGCTTACATTACTCCTCTCTTGGTGAGGATCTGTGCTGATGTTATGTTGAAAACTTTCTCAAAACGTTCAAGTTTATAGGAGGTCATTCTGTTTGGGAGACAACAAAGGACACTGAAACTTTTTTTTAAATTCAGGCAAGAATTATAATTGTTTAGTGGCCATCAAACTTACTCGTGATGAAATCCAATGTCATGGTTACCAATAAGGACCACAAGTTCTGTGTTGCTGGGATGATTGAAGATCTGTTTGAAGCGCCTTACATCATCTTCCCAGTCCTGAAAAGAATTAAAATGTAGTTAAATAAAATAGCCTTAAATCCACATTATTACTTCATAATAATTCTACACTTAGGACTTAAGCTCAGGGTTTTAGACTCAATTTTAAATAATTCAATTTAAAATTTCAATGTATGAAACAAAATTTTCTTTAACAATATAGCTATACAGGAAAACAATGGTTTAAAGCAAAGTAATAAACTATATCAAGGTGAAGACAAACAGAAAAAAGTTTACAATAATCGGGCAAAGAATTAACATTGTGTTACTTTCATCGCCTTAGGAACTTCCGCAACTAGTGTTTCACATTCAGGCAGTGATGAGAGGGACAAAGTTGCCGATTCATTCCATTTTACTCATTCAGTCAAATGATTTTACTCATACAGTCCATGATTACTCCTGGGTGGTTCAAATTAAATAAATTAAAATAAAGACCAAAAACATCTTGCACAGAACAACAAGCACACACTCTTCAATCACTCTTCAGTTTATTGAGCTTCTGTGAAACATGCCTAACGTCTAGCATTCCGGATGCTAACGTGGAGCTACCCGGCTTCAGGTCAGGGCGGACAGAGACACTAAAGCCTGTGGGAAGCGGAAAGGAGGAGGACTCGCCATTTATGGGAATACGAGGTGGTGTAATCCTGGGCATGTGAGCATAAAAATCTCGAACTGCTGCAGGGACATCAAACTTCTGGCTGTAAGTTTGCGTCCCTATTACTTGCCCAGAGAGTTTGGACACGCCATTGTTCTCATTGTTTACATCCCCCCATCCGCCGACATGGAAGTAGCGTGTGACGTCATCCACTCTGCTGTTGCTAGGATACAAACGCAACACCCCGAGGCATTGGTGTTAATCTCTGGGGACTTTAATCATATTACTCTGGACACAACACTACCTGCTTTCTCCCAGTATGTGGACTGTAACACCAGGGGAAATAAGACCATAGATTTACTGTATGCTAACATAAAGGACCCATACAGAGCCACCCCGCTGCCTGCACTGGGGAAAGCAGACCACAACCTTATTCTGCTTCAGCCTCACTATAAACCAAGAGTGAGGAGACTACCAACAACCACATGCTCATTCAGAAAGTGGTCTCCTGAGGCTGAGCAGATCCTGAGAGACTGCTTCGGGGACACAGACTGGGATGTACTGCAGGGGCTGCTCAGTGAAAACATTGAGGATGTTGTTGACTGCACTACTGACTACATCAACTTCTGTATGGACGTTGCTGTTCCAGTAAGAACTGTACGCTGCTATGCAAACAACAAGCCCTGGATCACAAGTGATATCAAGGGACTTCTGAACCAGAAGAAGAGGGCCTTTAAGGATGGTGATCAGCAGGAGCTTAAGCGTGTGCAGAAGGAACTAAAAGGCCAGCTCAGGGAGGCGAAGGAGCAGTACAGAAGAAAGCTGGAGCAGAGGTTGCAAAACAACAGCATGAAGGAAGTGTGGAGCGGGATGAAGACAATAACCGGATGCAGCTCGAAGCAGGGTAACACCATTGAAGGAGGTGTGGGAATGGCGAACCAGCTAAACAACTTCTTCAAACAGGTTTGACGACCCCAACTCAGTACGCTCCACCACCCACCCCCACTTCTGCTCTCAATCTACCCACTGAGGACAACTATGGCACAGAGGAGGAGAATAATCATGCACCCATGATCACAGTAGCCCAGGTGTGCGGAGAGCTGAGGAGGCTCCGTCCCAGTAAAGCTGCAGGGCCAGATGGAGCATCTCCATGACTACTGAAGGCCTGCGCAATGGAGCTGGGAGACCCTCTACAGCGCATCTTTAACCTGAGCCTGGAGCAGGAGAGGGTACCTCAGCAGTGGAAAACATCCTGCATCATCCCAGTCCCAAAGAAACCACGCCCCGGAGAGCTGAATGACTTCAGGCCAGTTGCCCTGACGTCTCACATAATGAAGACCATGGAGCGGGTGATGCTACACCACATTAGGCCACAGGTCCGCCACACCCTCGACCCTCTGCAGTTTGCATACCAGGAGAAGGTGGGAGTGGAGGATGCCATTACTTACATGTTACACAGATCCCTCTCTCACCTGGACAGCGGCAGCGGGGCTGTAAGAATAACATTTTTGGACTTCTCCAGTGCATTCAACACCATCCAGCCGCTGCTCCTCAGAGACAAACTAACAGAGATGGGAGTAAGCTCACACCTGATCGTGTGGATCACAGACTACCTGACAGGCAGACCTCAGTACATGAGACTGGGGGATTGCAGGTCTGACACTGTGGTCAGCAGTACTGGGGCACCACAAGGGACTGTTCTCTCTCTGGTCCTGTTCACCATCTACAACTCAGACTTTCAGTATAGCTCAGAGCTCTGCCACGTGCAAAAGTTTGCAGACGATACTGCTATCGTTGGCTGTATAAGGAAGGGACAGGAGGAAGAGTACAGACAACTGATACAGGACTTCGTTGCATGGTGTGACGTTAACCATCTGCACCTCAACACTACAAAGACCAGGGAGATGGTGGTGGACTTCAGGAGGCCCAGGCCTCAACCTGAGCCTGTTACTATCAACGGGGACTGTGTGGAGATTGTCAAGACCTACAAGTACCTTGGAGTACAGCTGGATCAAAGAATGGACTGGACTGCCAACACAGACGCTCTGTGTAGGAAAGGACAGAGCCAGCTGTACTTCTTAAGAAGGCTGGCTTCCTTTAACATCTGCAAAAAGCTACTGCAGATGTTCTATCAGACTGTTGTGGCGAGTGCCCTCTTCTATGCGGCAGTGTGCTGGGGAGCAGCATAAAGAAGAAGGACTCCTCATGTCTGGACAAGCTGGTGAGGAAGGCAGGCTCGATTGTAGGCTCAGAACTGGAAAGCCTGACATCAGTGGCAGAGAGGAGGGCGCTGAGCAGGCTCCTGTCCATCATGGACAATCCACTGCATCCACTGTACAACATCATCTCCAGACAGAGAAGCAGCTTCAGTGACAAGTTGCTGTCACTGCCCTGCTCCACTGACAGACTGAGGTGGTCGTTCCTCCCCCATGCCATGCGACTCTTTAATTCCATACGGGGTGGGAGGAGTCAGTGCTGACACTACTTCTTCTCTCTGTACTGGACTGTACAATAAAACACACACTACACACAATACACTCCGGTTTATACAGAACTCTCAATACACTCCGGTTTATACAGAACTCTCAATACACTCCGGTTTATACAGAACACTCAATACACTGAGATTTGCACAGAACTCATAAACACGCAGTTTTCGCACATAACAGTTTTTGTACATCGAATCGGTCTGTAACCTTGAACACTTGTCTTGCACATTACTTGTTTTTCATCGAATTCTCCATATTTATTCATAAATCTCTGTATTTAGTATTTTTCTGATATATTTTCTTATATTTTTATATTCTGCTATATTTTGTAATATTTTATATTTTGTTATTTGATATATTTTTGTTATATTCTATATTTTGTTATTTGATATATTTTTTTGTTATATTTTTGTATCCTAATTTGGGTATTTTAGTATTTTTGTTAAATTCCTTCCTATTTTATCGTAATAGATAAAATAGGAAGGAATTTAACAAAAATAGGTACAGGTAATACTGTGTTTGTGGATACTGCTGGAAACTGTGAATTTCCCTTTGGGATGAATAAAGTATCTATCTATCTATCTATCTATCTATCTATCTATCTATCTATCTATCTATCTATCTATCTATCTTCTGACAACCCCATGTGACTTGGTAACAGTATCAAATTTAAGGATAGCATGGTGCTGGCTAGGGGTTTAAGAGTAACTTCACAAAGGGATTAACAAAATTAACAACACCCATTCCATAAAAATGAAATAGATTAAGCTCAATTAGACATATTCATGGCTTGCTTTCTTAACCACAAAATGTAAACTAAAAAACCCACCCAGGTTACAGAAGAACACAGAAGAACATCCCAACAAACAGCATGCTTCAGCCAAAAAAAACAGTGGAACAAGAACACATTACTAACTACTAAGTTTTTATTTATTTTTAAGTCAATTAAAATCAATTAGTCTGATTGTACTACTTTGGTGGTCTCCTGACTCTTGGAGGCCTAACCCTCATTTGGCCATTAACAGTCCCTGCTAAGTCCTGTTGCACCGTGCTACCTTCACTTCATGGAACATCTTTGTACCCTTGCTCATTACTGGCAGATCATGCAGTGCTACTGGCACTTCCAGGTTCCTCTGCAAAGAGATGAGACAGGTCCAGGTCAAGTTCAGTTCCACTGGCTTCCAGGTTTGGATTTGGAACTTGCTGAGAATAGTAGGGTTTGAGCTTATCAGGGTGCACAACTTTCACTTTGGTCCTTGGGCTCCTCTGGATCTGGTACACCAAATCATCCAGCTGCCTCAGGATGAAGCAGGGACCATCATAGTTGAGGAGAAACTTCCTGCCCTTGTTTTTCACTCATTTAGTTCCTTTAACGAGGTGTCAACAGAGAGAGAATATGGTTGGTATTAGGAATGCCACAGTGCTCAATGTAATATTGAACCGTTCGGTATGACCTCCATGGTTCAATGCGTGTATGTGAACCGCGTTTTTTAGTTTTTTTCCTTAAAATGATACTCTCTGAATTGCCTGTTTGGGTTGCCTGTACTGTATGTCTACGCGCTTAGAGAGACATGCCTT
Organism: Hemibagrus wyckioides; assembly: GCF_019097595.1. Classification (NCBI taxonomy): domain Eukaryota; kingdom Metazoa; phylum Chordata; class Actinopteri; order Siluriformes; family Bagridae; genus Hemibagrus; species Hemibagrus wyckioides. The sequence continues at coordinate 10,693,440 of NC_080732.1, read as the reverse complement.
CCCACGAGTAAATATCCAATCAGTGAGCGCTAAAGGGGTGGTATTTCACATCTAACCCTAGCGAATGGTGAAGCGAGGTAAATACGAGGAATCAGCGCCGTCTTTCAGATCTGTGGTGTAGGGACATTTTGGATTTGTTGTTGACTATGATGCCGATAAAACAAAAATGCTAAACCAAAAAAATCACTGTGTGCAAGCAATGTTATACATGAGTTACCTACTGACATGGAAATACTTCCAACATCACCGCACATCTGCCATCACCCCGAGATATCACTGTGTGGAAACAGGATGGTAGAGCAAGTAACACAGGCATCCAAAAGCAACAGTCCCCTAGCTGATTCCTTCCAGCATTCATACCCAACTGGTTCAGAGAGACACAAAAATAATTATAATATAATAATTGCTAAAGATTTGCAGCCGTTTTCTGTGATTGGTGATGTGGGCTTTCGGCAACTTATAAAAGTGCTCGAACCGCGTTACACACTACCAACACGTCCTTTTTTCCTGATCGCTATGAAAAAACGTGCAAAAAATTGAAACTGTTCATTACATAGCAGACTGGGGACAAAAGAGCGCCGTACTCCAAACCCATCCCCTGTAATAAAGTCATACAAGCGCTAATTTTTATATCTCACTATTTTCAGTACATTATGAATGTGTACAAGTTGATTTTTGCATTTAAGTAAAATAAAGATAATTACAACTAAAACCTTTTTTTTCTTCTTAACATACTTACTATTCCTGTCACCTAAGCAAAGAATAATGGGGAAAAAACACCCTTTAATTTGCCAAGCCATCTGAACCGAACCGAACATCGTGGTTAAAAATCGTGGTGCGTATTGAACCGTGGGTTAACTGTGTTGTTGCATCCCTAGTTGGTATATTCCATCAAACTTGTCTGGACAGCCAATCAGAATCGTCCACATCACAAGATCATCCAATCAAAATCGTCTAAGTCACAAGGAACCGCCCCTTTCATCCAATCAGATTCGTGTGTCACAATGTCCAGCCCCTTTTTCATCCAATCAGATTTGTCTGTCATAAGGTCCTACCCCCTTTTTCATCCAATCAGATTCGTCTACTTCACAATCACATGGGTTTATTTTCAGAAATTCCAGCTCCCCACTCCCGCTCTATGGTTAATGTTTCTATTGATAAAACATAGAAGTTGTAAGTTAAGGTCTCACACAGTCACACCTCTGAATTCCTATGGACGTTTTGTCCTTGAAGGGGGTCATAAACCATGAACAACCTCACAATCACCCCCCCCTACACACATACACACATATACTTAACCATTTGTATATGGTTAATGTTTCTATTGATAAAACACAGAAGTTTATCTCTTGAAGGGGGTCGTAAATCATCAGCAACCCCACAATCACACCTGACACATACACAACCCCCCCAAAAAAAAGACACATATATAAACACATTTTAGGAGTCTACTAATTGACTTCACAACTTTGGAAATCCATCAGAGTGTATAGAACTTCTACGCTCTTCATTCGTACAGAACTTCTACGCTCTCCATTCGAACTTTAAGAGACCGTGGACTTTTCCATAGGTGAGAACTTAACACATTAACACGAATTTGAATTAATTCACTAATATGTATTAGATTGAATATCATTATTATTCTTCTATATGGATTTTTACATTTTAAATATTTAGAAGAATGACTTGTTCTATTTACTTATAGATGGAAACATTTTAATTACAGAACTATGCTTATCTGACACTAGTGTCTAGGAAATCGAAACAATCTGCCTAGGTAATTTCATTCTGTCTCTTAGAACAACGATTTGAGATGAAAGGTATAACTCTAAGATACATACTCTATAATACTAAGAAAATCATTTTTTTCCTGTTTTGTTTTAGACAATGGCATAGTGATTATTTTCGACAACATGTTTCCTGAAACATCCACGCAAGGCCTAAGAACGACAGAACATTCGGATTATGTTCTGGTATGATAGGAATTGCTTTAGTACAGCCATGGCCTAGATCAAACCATCAAACTGAGGGTAAGTCATAATATAAATATGAATACTAAAAATTCTAGCAATTTTCCCATCCCTTCAAGGGTTGTAAAAGCTCTCCCTTACATTTTCATTGTTTTGTCTTCTATTTTAGAAGTGAGTGATACCGATGAAGAACAAGAGGACGTAGATAACTTTGAAGGAGAAGACAATAACGACGATCAAGGCTAATGGATATCTGGCTAATGATCCAGAGGAGTTCATCAACGCATTGACTGATTTCTTTCTACTAAGGGACAGAATATTAGAAAACTTCGATCATCTATATATTGCACTTGAAAACACTACAGGTACAGAATATCTACTAACTTTGTACGATTCTCTCTAATGTTTGAATAGGTGTGTTACGGTAAATATTGATTTGTTTAGAAGATTTCACAATAGACATGGTGCAGAAGCGGTTGAATCTCATGGCAGCTTCAGGAGCTAAAAAAAATACAGCTTGAAAATAATCCATTGCCTCATGATTTTGGCTTTGATGAAAACCCGACTTTTTCAAGTAGTCTGTTACAACACGACTCGTGCACAACTCTGAACCCGTATTTAACCGATGCTATCAACTGACTAAACGAGAGTTTAGGACCATCACATCGGCTTGTTAGTCAGAGCCCTAATACAAAATATAGTGTAATCATTACACCGGAGACTCACCACAACATAATTTACGAGATAAATCATAGTCTCTTAACCTTACAGAATAGTCTAAATGAACAAGGTCATTCTACGCAGTTAAACCCGGCATTAATAGATGCAGTGAATCAGTTCAATGAAAATCCTAGAAGTCCGGATCTGGTTAATACCCATTTAGAACATTCCAGTCATAATTCTGATCAAAATGTATCAAACACACCACAGACTCCATGCGACATATTTAATAAACTAAATCAGAGTCTGTTAGCATTACAGAATAGTCTAAATGAACAAGGTTATTCTACGCAGTTAAACCCAGCATTAATAGATGCTGTGAATCAGCTGAATGAAAGTTCGTCTCTACTTCAGAAAACGAACATCATCATCATCATAGACCATTATCTCCTCAAGATTTGTCTCATGATCTTAATCAAAGCCTTATTATGTTAAATGCTGGTTTTGTAAACTTTTTCGATACCAATGCTTCACAAAACACTGAAACTGAAAATTAGCTAAGTACATACCCCCTCCTAATGTAAAAAAAACGCAAATAGATAATGTTGAGAACACCCCCCCTCCTAACGTAGAAAACGCGCAAATAGATAATGTTGAGAACACACCCCCTCCTAACGTATAAAACGCGCAAATAGATAATGCTGAGAACACACCCCCTCCTAGCATAGAAAATGTGCAAGCTGGTAACGGGCTAGATCCTTATATTATAATAATTAATTGTGACAGATTCAATAATACTGAAATTAGGAGAAGAGTAATTTTTTTTTCGATTGCTAATGCAGACAGCTTCGCGGAATTTTATGATTATGTATTAGAAATTTTAAACAGATTGATTGATGTGGCTAATGAAAAGATTTTGCCAAAGGATATGGTAACAGTTGAAATTAGAGGTGATACGCTCAATTTGTCATCGTGCATTCAATTAGTCACTGGGTCCATCGATTTGCAGTCTTTTCTGGCCAAACGATGAGCTCGGGCAACCTCATACCCCGAGTGACAGACATACAGTAACTACAACCCAAAAGTCCGGACCCCGTAATAGTGGTTGTCATGCAAGAACAACTAAATTGTTTTTTCATGGGGAGTCTTGCTGGTTTGAAAGAAAGAGTAACCGGCTTTGTCGTCAGAACGGTATATGAATACTATTTTACACTTCAAATGCCTCTCAAATTTAGATACATCAGCAAATGTGACTGCTGTGTTTTCGTTTAATCCTACATCATGATGGATTTGTTTAGCTTTTTTTTTTTTATTTGAAAGCCGTTTTTTGGGGGTTCAAAAGTTGTGTAACGCATAGTGCAAAGCACATGTCTTTATTATGAAATTTATACAAATGTCGCATCTTCTGTGCAGCTTCTGAACTGAATAATGTACCTACTTTTCTTCTAGCTGAACCTCCACAAGGTGGTCAGACTATTTGGATTACTATTTCAAGTGTGTTATCGGTAAAAATTTCACGTCTACTTTGAATAAAATTTTCGAGCATGGTCAGAAAAGACTGCAAATCGTCAGTGGTGATACCCCACTCCAAGACAATGTGGCAATGTGGTAGGCCACCTGGTGGCGGAAAAGACAACGCTTTGGTGGTTTCAGTTTCAGTTTGGCTTGGCTAGCCACTGCATTTCACGATAGGTGAGCCCCAGCTGCTATTACTAACCCAGCACTGGTATTCTGCTGAATCTGCTCATCCGTGCTTTGCTGTTTTTCAAATGCCATTCTACGGGGTTGTTGCTTTACAGGTGTACCAGGTCAGGTTTGAACGACATCCTGCTCTAGACTTGTGCCACCAAGGTCTGTGGGTCCAGTAGAAAAGACGTCACTGTAAATGTTAAGCAATTCTGCCAGCTTGTGCTGTTCTCTCTCTCCCAGCTCTACCATGCTCTCTGCATACTGGGACTTGAGATGATGCGGAAAGACAGCAGGAAGTGGGTTTGATGGGGTTAGTTCTGGAATAGTCGCTAAAACCACATAGATAGGCTGGAGGACTCCAGCAATGACTCCCCTTTTCACTTGCACACCTACAGTACCTGGGTTATACAGTCTGATTGGAATTTGATTATTTGCATGGCCATCTACTACAATCCATGACAACATCACCTGATGTTTTTCCATAAAATATTTAGTTGGGCTTAATAGCACTTCGCCTTGCAACTGCTCTCAGACGTGCATTGCCTGGCACAATGTATTCATGTCCTGCCACGAGAACAGCCGAGCATTCTATGCGAACCATATGTACTCGATGTTTGTTTTTCAGGCTGAAATACGGTATCTGCTCACTGAACAACATAATTTTCTGGCTGCCAAAGTCAAGGTGTGCTCGTGCTTGTTCCAAGAATGGTTGCCCCAAGATGGCTTCAGTTCCCTCTGCTACATCTGCCATGATGAAATTGATACTAACTGTATGGGTTCTGATATCAACAAATGACTTGCCCGAGTACATTGATAAAACTTATCCCTTGCAGAGCCTGTACGATAGATAGCTTAAGTGGGGGTCTTACATCTGCCTTAATAGTCTCATAGCAGTGTTGAGGTAAAACACTCCAACTGGCCCTCATGTCCAGAAGAGCACAGACTTTCACTTCATACAGCAGATTGTGGATGCACATCTCGGGACCACTACCTTTGACTCTGAGAGTCAAACTCGGATTGATCACTGAAGATACATGTGGGGCAGGATTGATCACTGAAGATACATGTGTTTTAAATGGATTAGTTTCTCTCAGTGTTTGCTGTGATGAGCGTAGCTCAAAGCAACATGTGGACTGATGTATAACATGGGACAGAAGTGGTTTTGAATGGATTGATATTACTGCTATATTTGACTCTTGGGCAACCAACTTATTAAGCCAGTCAACAAATAGAAGTGGTGTTCATTTTTACTTATTCTCCATCATTACCATTGGATTCCATATGCTGTTCCTATTTGCATTGGAGTGTTTCCTCGCCATTCATGCACTCTCGAGTTCCTGCCATTTTTGCTTTCTCTGACATCTGGGTCAGCTTAAAATTTTAGCATATCCATGTCACTCACCAAATGCGGCGAACATATCCCAGACGAGACCCTAGTATTACTTTTGCCGCCTTAGCAACTTCCGCAACTAGCATAGCAACTCATTATTAGTTCACATTCGGGCAGTGTTAAGAGGGACAAAGCTGCCGATGCAACTCATTTTAATTTTACTCATTCAGTAAAAAATAAGTTGTTATGGTTACAGTCCATGATTACTCCTGGGTGATTCAAAATAAATAAATCAATACAAAGTGTAAATCCAGAAAACTTCTGGCAAAGCACAGTGAGCACACACTCTTCAATCACGAACATGCTTCTTCCGAACTACATTGCCCTAATAATGCCTTTCACTCATGACTACAATACCAGCAGTTACGCCTCTTAAAGTGACAGCTCTTAGTTCCCTCTACTGCAAGAACTGCATTCACATCGCCTTTTACCATACATTGCTAATAATGTTCATCCTTATGGTTCAGACATCCATATTGATTTATTGTCATTTTATTACAATAGCCAAAGAATTGTAGCCTATAAATGGTCCTCACTATAACACTTCCCATGCTCATCATTGAGGCGATGATGAAACAAAGATGCTAAAATCTAGTTCTCTTTTTTCACGCTAATGAGCCTAATTTTTTTCATTGTTAAATCTGCACCGTCAGATTAGCACTCATGAATACACACAGGGTGAATACCGTGGGTGAAGATAATTGTAGTGACTGATATTATTCATGCTGTTGGCCCAAATGCTTCAGTATCTTTTTCCAGATGGCAGGAGGGTGAGGTATATGTGGGGTCATCCACAATGCTGTTGGCTCCGTGGATGCAGCATGTGGTGTAGCTATCTGTGACAGGGGGAAGAGAGATTTAGAAGATCTTCTCAAATTTATTCACTATCCACTTCATGATTGTGTGGTCTATGACAATGCAATTCCCATATTTGGCAGTGATGCAGTTGCTCAGGATGCTCTAGGATTCTCTGGTCAACAGAGATCTCTTTTGTTTTGTCAATGTACAGAAACAGGTGGTTGACACATCATTCTTGCTGATGAGACCCTACCACGGGCATGTCATCGGTGGTGGTTGATAATGTGGTTCAAGCTGTGCATTGCTGCACAGTCGTGAGTCAGCAGAATGAACAGCAGTGGACTGAGCACACAGCCCTGACGGGTCCCAGTGCTCTGTGTGGTGGCATAGGATGGCATGGGGTTTTAGTGAGGGTGGCAGCAGGGTCTAGATATACCTCATGATGAGCCTTTCAAAGCACTTCATGACTATAAGTGTGAGTGTGATCAGACAATAGTCATTGAGGCATTACACTGTAGACATCATCAGGCAAAGGGAAGTGAGAGTCCCTGTGAGAGACCATGTGAACTAAATGTCGGAATGACAGCACTGCTCAGGGAAATGTTGACAATGTCCATAAAGACATCTACTATCTGGTCTACATGTTCTCTGAGCACTCTAGGAATGTTATCTGGTCCAGCAGCCTTCCAAAGGTTAATGCTATGTTTTCCTCAAACCAGCCATGGTGACACAAAGCACCTGGTCATTTCAAGAACAGATGATCTTCCTCACTGCCATGTTTTGTGACTGAAGGTCAAGAATAGAAATCATTCAGTCAATCTGGAAAGGAGGCATCATGGTCACAGGCAGGTGTTGCAGCTGTCCTGGAAGTGGCTGTGGATTCTCTGGGCATGTGCACACTTAGTTTGGCCCTCGCTGTTCTTAGGGCCACCTTGTCACCTGCTGTGAAATCACATCAGCTCTTACTGATGTAGCTGATGAAGTATTTCTCCAAATTAGTGGTATCACCATTGGTTGCAGCCTCTCTGAACATGTGCTAAACATAGTTTGGTGTGGAGGAACTTGACTGGCCTGCACAGAACCTTGGCCTCAACCCGATCAAACACCTTTGGGATGAATTAGAGCAGAGACTGTGAGCCAGACAAAAACTGGGATTTCTGCCTTTACATGCACATGAACTTAATTTGGAGTTGGCCCACCCTTTGCAGCTATAACAGCTTTAACTCTTCTGGGAACACTTTCCACAAGGTTTAGGAGTGTGTTTATGGGAACTGTTGACCATTCCACTAGAAGCACATTTGTGAGGTCAAGCACTGATGCTGGTCAAGAAGGTCTAGCTCGTGTACTAAGTTTCACCACACCAAACTCACTCATCCATGTCTTTAAGGACCTTGCTTTGTGCACTGGTGGCAGTCATGATGGAACAGAAAGGGGCCATCCCCAAACTGTTCCCACAAAGTTGGGATCATGAAATTGTCCAAAATGTCTTGGTATGCTGAAGCATTAAGAGTTCCTTTCACTGGAACTAAGGGGTCAAGCCTAACCCCTGAATTGATTTGGAGGGATGTACCAAAACCTTATAATATAGTGTATAATATAGCAATATAGTGTAGCACCATTTTGGAAAAAAAGTGGCCGCTGTGTACTACTGCCAGGCAGTCATCTTGGATTTATACTGATTCACATATTTGTTGTTGTTGGCAATTGCAGTGAATGTTTTCACAGTCAGTGTGAGTGTCCATCTAGAGTTTACAGATGCAGTCTGTGCAGGTTTAGTATGAAATAATCTAGTGCAAACCAGCAGTACCTTTGTGATGTTTTACATCAACCACCAAGAGTGCCTAAGAACAAGAGACAGGGAGGTATGCACACAAGCTTTATAAGTAAATTCACATCTGGGCATCTGGACATAAGGACCTATGCAATCGCATAGAAATATCAGAGATGTTCTGGCCCTAGGGGAATTCAGTCAGGTAGTTCCGCTAAACTGCCAGAGCAGAAGTTGATCTGTTTGTAATCAGTGACAACAATTCACATGCAGGGTAGAAAAAGATGGCTGTTGGCCCAGGTTGGTGCCAGACTGACCACAGTGGCTATGCACATAGGTAAATAATGCTGAACATCTAGACCCCACAGTCCTACTACTTTACCTTAGTGGAGCTCCACTTGCCTTCATCGAAAACATCTCCCAGAATAAAGATGATCTCTGGCCTGAGCAATGACAGTGCTGTCTGAAAAGATCTCTCCATCTGCCATTCCCTATAAGACATAATGTGAAGGGGAAAACATTTGCAATACAGTTAAATCCTTTTCTACACATAGGCCAGCGTGTTGGCAAGCTGCAGTTAGAACACAGGGTCAGCCAGGATATACACCATTTAAGAAAATAAGGTTAAATACCTTGCATTGCTAGGTCCTTACTCAAGAGCCAAATGGTTAGGCAGCACTGAAGAGGATAATTTCTACTGAATGGTGGGTGGTGAGATATTCTCAGGCATTTTACCACTGTGCATGATATGCAGAACAGAAAAAACCTTTCAACTGTGTGTCACTTTAATAATTGCAGACAGAGCTACATGTATAGTCAGCACCAGAATTACTGGCACCTCTAGAAAAGATTTTTAAAAATGTCCTTGCGGTTAATTATCATAATCTCACA